>NW_021703785.1:20154865-20220704 GCF_005190385.1 Monodon monoceros | reverse complement strand
AAGGGTATATGCCCAGTAGTGGGATTGCTGGGTCGTATGGTAGTTCTATTTTTAGTTTTTTAAGGAACCTCCATACTGTTCTCCATAGTGGCTGTATCAATTTACATTCCCACTAACACTGCATGAGGGTTTCATTTTCTCCACACCCTTTCCAGGATTTACTGTTTGTAGATTTTTTGATGTTGGCCATTCTGACTGGTGTGAGATGATATCTCATTGTAGTTTTGATTTGCATTTCTCTAATGATTAATGATGTTGAGCATTCTTTCATGTGTTTGTTGGCAATCTGTATATCTTCTTTGGAGAAATGTCTACTTAGGTCTTCTGCCCATTTTTGGATTAGGTTGTTTGATTTTTTGATATTGAGCTGCATGAGTTACTTGCAAATTTTGGAGATTAATCCTTTGTCAGTTGCTTCATTTGCGAATATTTTGTATCATTCTGAGGGTTGTCTTTTCATCTTGTTTACGGTTTTCTTTGCTGTGCAAAAGCTTTTGAGTTTCATTAGGTCCCATTTGTTTATCTTTGTTTTTATTTCCATTTCTCTAGGAGGTGGGTCAGCAATTCTTAGCAAACCCCCAACTCAGTGCAGTCCTGATGATGCTACCTGAAGAGTCTTCTTTTAAAAAATTTTATTCAATTTATTTAAACTAAAAAATGTTTAAATGTTCGTCATATCTTACAGTTGCAAGACCAGTTTTCTGAACGACAAACTCAGTTTTTAATTTTTTGGGTGGCTGATATAAAATAAAAATTGAATTCATAATGTTTACAGGTCTCTTATATCAAATATATGGCATTGTTTAGGAAAGAAAAGAAGCCAATGAACTGAAAAGGAGATGTTTATTCAAATAATTATAAGTATGCGAAACCACGTCCCCCTAAAACAGTTCCCCTGCTGAGGTTATGATTAATCTCTCTGCCCAAAACTTTATTCATTTTCTTGTCTTGCTCCTGTTCCCCTCAGGATTGAGGACTATCAAAGAAAAGGGGGTATTAAAACCAAGCAGGACCCTGTGGGGCTTTCTGGATACAGAAGTCCCTCCATGTTTCTTGTTGGTAGAAAAAAGTCTTTAGTTTCCTTCGCCTTATCCAAGTTCCAAACAGCAGACTTAAGCAGTTAATGATTAGACTCAATCATCAGTTTTCCCTGAAGGGATATAGATAACAATCTGATGCATATCTTCGAGTTGTGCTGCAGAAACTAAGAGCCCCCCACCCAGTGGAGGATGGTGACTACATGCAGACCACAAGCACTAGACCCAGACTGGTTGGAACCAGAAGAAGCTGATGACTGAGATTCCTGAAATATCACCCTGTTACCTCACCACCAACCAATCAGAAGAAGGTCCACGAGCTAATCAGACATCCTATAACCCTCCCCCTAACACTGTCCTTTTTTTTTGAATAAATTTATTTTTGTCTGCATTGGGTCTTCGTTGCTGCATGTGGGCTTTCTCTAGTTGAAGTGAGCAGGTGCTCTCTTCACTGCAGTGTGCAGGCTTCTCATTGTGGTGGCTTCTCTTGCTGCAGAGCATGGGCTCTAGGTGAATGGGCTCAGTAGTTGTGGGTCGCGGGCTGTAGAGAGCGCAGGCTCAGTAGTTGTGGCGCATGGGCTTACTTGCTCTGTGGCATGTGGGATCTTCCCAGACCAGGCATCAAACCTGTGCCCCCTGCGTTGGCAGGTGGATTCTTAACCACTGTGCCACCAGGGAAGTCCCCCTAACACTGTCTTTAAAAACCCTTGCCAATAGGGAGTTCAGCTCTTCTGTGCATGAGCTGTCTTTCCTCCTTGCCTGGCACCCTGCAAATAAACCCCTACTTTGCTGCAAACACTTGCTTTCAGAGTTTGGCTTTCTGTTCTGTGGGCACACAAGCCTTTGCTCTATGACATATGTTGAACCCTCAAATCATATTAAGTTTCCTTTTTCAGTGGAAGCAGCCATCCCTCCACATTCTGAGGTGTGGTAGAGTTCATTGATGGGGTGAGTTAATGATATTTCTGCATCCATACACTTCTTTCTTATAAACTTGTAGTCCACTACCCCACTCCCACCGTGACTCTGGTATTAACCATATGACTTGGTTTGGAAAACCAGATATTAGTAAATGTGACACAAACAGAAGGATGAAAAAGTCCTTGCTCATTTCTACTTGTTCTCCATGCTCCTCTGCATTTACCATGAAAACATGTCCAAACTAGTTTCTTAAAGAAGAGGACCATGTGAGGCAGAAGTGAAGGGCCTTAATCAAGGTTACCGGTGATATTGTGATTTATAACGAGAAATATATCTTTGTCCCATTTCTGACACAATGCTCCTAAAACCCTTAGAATTTCCTAAGTGGTGAGACTCATAAAAGAGTCTTTTGTTACGTAAATAAGGTGACTTCCAGAAAGCACCTAAGGATGGGGGTGGTTGCCTGGAGAGCCAACCATGTGATTAGAGGGTTGGAACTTTCAGTCCTACCCACTGATCTCTGGGGAGGGGAATAGGCTGGAGGCTGAATCAACTGCCAATGGCCAATGATATGATCAATCACACCTATACAATGAAGGCTTCATTTAAAAAAAAAAAAAAGGACTGGGTTCAAAGAGTTTTTGGGTTGGTGAATACATGGAGATTTCAGGAGAGTGGAGAATTTGGAAAGGGCATGGATGCTCTGCACCCCTTCCCCTTGCCTTGCCCTGTGCATCTCTTCCATCTGGCTGTTCCTGATAAACTGGTGGTCTAATAAGTAAAATGTTTCTATCTGAGTTCTGTGAATTGCTCTAGCAAATTAATTGAACCCAAGATGGGGGTTGCTGGAACCTCTGTTCTACATCTCGTCAGTCAGAAGCACAGGTGATAACTTGGACTTACTATAGAAGTCTGAAATGGGAGCGGGGGAGGGTGGCAGTCTTGTAGGACTCAGCCCTTAACCTGTGGGATCAGATGCTATTCCCAGATAGGTAGTGCCAGACGTGAGTTGTTTGGTGGTGTGGGAGAACCCAACTGGATTTGGACTGCTATTTACTACCATCCTAAGCAGTCATCTCTCAGCCTACATGCCAGCTGACTAAGACACAGGAACAAGTCCAAATTAGGCTAGGGCTAGTGTACAAAACCATTCTTTGTGGTCCAACTGTGAAAGCAGCTGTAATATGTGTAAAAAGCACACTGATATAAAATTTGAGATGTAATCCTGACAGCATATGCATAAATTTGTCTTCTCCCTAAGCTAGTCAAGAGCCTTAGCTTAAGTGATGTCAGGTAGGTTAAGGGCCATTTGTTTCATATACATTTTGAGTGCCAAAAACAACAATCAATCTAGTTTTCCTTTTCTTTATTTGTTTCTTTCTTCCCTTTCCTTTTCCTTTTCTTTCTTCTTCTCTTCCAATTAATAATTAAATACTTAGCCTCCATAGCATAAAAAAAAAAAATCCCTCCAAATTAGACCTTAAAATCATGGTTGGATTCAACTCTATAATATATTTCACATAAATTGCTCCATGGTATTATGCTTAACCTTAAAAAAATAATTAGTGAATGCCCTTAAGTTAAATAGTGAAAAGGGAAAAATGTTTTCATATATATATAAATACTTTATATAAATTATTAGTGCATTTAAAAATAACCAATCACTTATGGGAGGCAATAATTAATACAGACAGTAAATGTATTTGGAGGTCATCTTCATTTAATTAAATTGTTACTGAATATACACAACCATTACTATATACTAAGCACGTTAAAAATCTACATTTTATTCTTCAATATGACAATATATTTGAATAAGCAAGCAAGGATATAAGAAAGACTTTATTTAGGTATTCATATTTTGGTTTACATATTTGGGAACTGAACCTAATTGGTATACTGAGAAAAAGGTGATTACCTATGTTTTTTTTTTATATTTCTTTTATTTCATTCCACAATCAAAAATTATATTTAATGAAATAAAGACGAAAATAAGGGTGGGTTTTTTCTCATATTATTTTAAAAATCCAAGTTTTCAAAATCTATACTAGTTATTTTCTTTAGCCTGACAGAGGATATTTTAAGGTTATTTACACACACACATATAATATACATAGAATATATATATATGTAATAACATTATATACATATATAATATACTTTACTTGGAAAGAGGGTGCTATTAAACATTATCATTTAACTGTAAATTAACAAAGTATTCTTGTAATGAAAATTTTTTATCCTAAAATTTATGTTATAAATACTACTAATATAAAAAATCCTTTTGAGATAAACAGTAACTCCTCTCCCAATTACCACCACTCCAGGTGCTATATACCTGCTACACAGAATGGTAGAAATAGAAAATGTTAAGTTTTAAATGATTTTGATTACTTGTTTTTGATTTACACTTTCCCTTATAATTTGAGTGAAAATATACTCTGTAGAAATACATGAAATGCTATTTCTTAGATTTCCTCTGAGGGTACAGAATCTGGAGATATATCTCTCATGAAATTTTGTTCTGAAAAGAAGTAATTTCCTAACTATATCCCCACTAGCTAAAGGACATATGAGGTTTCCTAAAGCACTTTTACTTCTGCTGGTTTAAAGAAAATATACAATAACTGTAATACAACAGGACCTGTGCTAGGTCCTGGAAATGTAGAGATGAAATATGCAAAACATTCTCCCTGTAGGAGGTCACAGCCTAGGGAGGAAGACAGACAAGCAGTCATAGTTATAATGGATGAAAATACATATTATATTTGAAAAACTCAACATACTCTCCAGGAACTCTTCCCACCAAGACAGAACTTACTAAAGCAATTAGTCACTTGGAATTGAGAGATAAAAGGCAAGGCAACATGCAAGCTTGCTTCATTCCCCAAGATGTGAACTGAATGCAGGCCCAGACTTAATGTGAATTTTGAGAAGGAAAATGACCTAAAACTTTGTCAAAGGGTCATTACTTCATATTATTTTTATGTGATTAGTTTTACTTATCCACAGAGAGTGCAAAGAACTATAAAGTGTGCAGAAGTAGAATTCTGTTGTAAATATCTTTAGTAGCTATCCTGTGTCAGCCAAATAGAGATGCAACACAAATAATAATAAAACAATTTATAAAATTTATGTAGAAATAATGTCATTTGGTGGCTTAGGGATATTATGCAGAACTGTTTCATGGAATCATCCAGCTGGAAGAGGAAGAACAACCATTGAATTTAACTACTTCATGCATTACAGATTTAAAAAACAGACCTGAGAAATTAATAATTTGCCCAAGGTCAAGCAATGAGTCTTCTTGGTTCTCAGTTCAATCTGTCCATTTTAGGACTCTAATGGAAGCTCAGAGGTAAAAGAGAACTAATTCTATTGCATCCAGAGAAAAAAAGGAAGCAAATATTTTTCAAAAGTCTTATTTGGCCTGTAATTTTACTGCCTTCTCCATTATGTTTCAGAGAATCTAAGCAGTGAGTTCTGAACACAAAAATAGAATGTCTATGGTTTTATTCATATTTAGGAGCAGTAGTTTGAAGGAAGTGAAGCTGCAGTACTTTTCCACGTTACTTAGCAACTGGTATGAGTCAAGAAAAGTCACTGAAACTAACAGGCACTGGTGGGAGCATGACAAATGACATCTGAAAAAAAAATCCTATGGGGTCTATCTACCTGTCTACTATCAACATGCTATTAAGAAATAAAATAAGGGTCATTCCTACATTAATGATGTAAATTCAGTTTTAAAGACTGTGCAGGGAGGTAACCACAGCACCTGGCACAGTGCCTATCAGATAGATTCTCCAGTCAGATTTATTGAACTGAATTATTAGCCAAATATTTCTGGCCTGAACAACTGATTCAGTTTATAGAAGGTAAGTTTGCACCTTCGCATTGACAACTGGGGGAAATTTATTAATAGCATGTTTATGGTTTGCCAAAATGAAAAATAGGAAATATTTTTAGATATTTAAAATGCCCCTAAAAATCCCCATATCAGAATATGCACAACTAAAATACAGAAGACTTTTAGGTAAGAAGAAATAAAGGCTAAAAATGAGACACTGTATAAAAAAAATTAAAGAAGCTATAAGAGAATAATAATATATGTTACTTGATATTTAGAAAAGTATTTTGCTTTCAAAAGTAAGAAATGTTCTCTAAAATCACAGAGGAAGACATTATTTCCAAATAGAACACTATAATATTTAAAATTTGAGAACAACACAGATTACATGAAAAAAATGAATGCATACTGTGAAACATTTTTAAAATACTAGAAAGAATATGTTTTAGCGAAGTTTGTAGGAACCCAAAATATACTGAAATTTCTTTATATTGTCATATATAGAGTTTACCTGAAAAAATAAATTATAAAAAGTTAAAGGATATTACTTCAGTGACTGCGATCTACAAACATTTTAAATCAATACAGTCAATAACTTGAACTAAGCTTTTTCTTTCTCCAAATGTAAAGCAGATGGGCCTGTCTAAAATCAATCTTTGAGCTATCCACACCCCTCCTGCATCACTGCCTTCACCTTAATAGAGGACCCATCATTTCTTACCTGAACTACAAAAATAGCCTTCTAGTGACATCATTACTGCTTCCCCAAATGTCCTTCAGAAATATCCAGAGTCAGAGTGATGTTTATAAAACATATCATATACATATTATTAGATCAATCACTTCCTTTCAATTGTTTCAAATGTCCTGTATAGCTCTCTAACTTCATCTCATAAACCACTTACTAAGCTTAGCTATTCAGCCCTTTTTTTCAGTTCCTGTTCTAGAATCCCTCAGGATCTGGCTGTAGGTTTAAAATTACCTTTCACTATTATTTTTAATTTCTTTCAAAATGTGCATGCAGGTTTTCCCTACAAACAGGCTCACTTTACCTCAGGGCCTATTTTATTTGCTGTTCTTTCTGTCTGGTATATTTCTCCCTACATCTCTGAAGATACAGTCTCAACTCAAATATTAAGTCTTTAGAGATTTCCCCTCCCCTCCCCTCCAAATGCTAAATAGGTTCTGCTCCTAAATAGCTACTGTATAATATACCACCTTTTAATTTATTTTTGAACATACTGATATCATACTAATTAAGTATTTAATTTATTTTTACTTGTTTATTGTCCCTAGGCCCCTATCAATTTGCAAGGCTCTTAAAACAGAGTCTTCCTAGGAATCATTCATTGGTATCAAGAATATGTGAGTTGCACATTTTGCATCCAATAAATTTTAGATGGCTACATGAATAGTAATCAATACAAACACTAATTGGTGGAGTGGAAATAGACAATCAAACATAGGACATAATGTGAAATAAAAGGAGTAGACAAAAAAGAATATAAGACTGTTTAAAATGCTGGCTTTCAAACTGCAGGAGTAGAAGAGCTGTTCTCACTTGCAAAGGAAGCTTTAGGGCTGGGGCATGATGACCCATGCTCTTTTCTCCACGGTAGTAAATGCAGAAACCTAGTTTTGAGACGATGGCATCGTGTGCCCTTAATCTCATAAGAAGTCTGTGGACAGACTTCAGGGAGTCAACGCATCCATTTAAATTATACACAAAATGTTGAGTGGATATGTACTTCTCTGAGAAGAATGCTCATAGTTTCATCAGAACTTCAAAGAGATCCTTCATCTCTTTGCTATCATCACAACCTCTGGCAACCCCACAAAACAAGTAAACCAAACAAAGATCAAAACAAAAACAAGACACCTTTGTTTATATACAGGTAGAAGAATTTCACTCCACGTTGCAATGAGTGACACTAAATTAAAATCCAAGTCGCATTACTAATCTTCATACTCTTCCTAGAGTAATGTGTTCAGTATATTTTATCTTTTCTAAATAGAGGGCATTTTTGCATTTAGTCATTTGTGTTTAACATTATCAAGTAATGAGGTTCTAAAACTAATTCATCTCTTCACAAGAATTTAATAATATTACTGTAATGAAAAATTACAGAGGACAGGAAACCTCATGTGCCCACATTTACATAGAATACTAGAGGTAACAGGGGTTCTGACTAAGAGCACAGCCCCAAAACAGATCCTGGATTTGAATCCTGATTACAGGTAGTTATAACCTTGGATGAATTTCTTTACAGCCTTGTGCTGCAGTTTCCTCATCTGTAGAATTAGGACTGTAACAGTGCCTGCTTATAATTATTGTGAGAATTTAGTGTATGGGAAACAGGCAGTGTGGTATAAAGTATAAGAGTTCTCATTTTGCATGGCTCTGATATGCAGTAGTTTCACTTACATGGTTTATTTAAGTAACATCAACCTCCCAAAACACATTTCAAATTTCAGTTACCATGCTATAGGAGTACTTGCATTAAATACAATCTTCACTGCTCACTCTTCAGTACAAAAATCTCTACAGAAACAACAGATGTACATCATGATCGGTGGCCATTCACACTTCTTTCAAAGTCTGTTGGTGATTGGTCCCTGCACGTGTTATTCAGTTCACACACAGGAAGCAAAAGCATTTACTTGGGTCTCCTCCTCTGGCAGAGAAAAACCCATGTGACATTTTATAAAAATGGATAATTGAAAGAGGAAATTGGACAACAAAGATAAAAGTGCAGCAAATAAATAAAAAGAATTAACATAAAGTGAAATTAGAATCATAATGTAAATGAAGTTCCAGGAAATAGCTATTAATTTATGTAAGTAAAATGGTTGTGAACAAAAAGGATTAAGATATCCCAGAGGAAGCAAGGCTGGCAAAAAACTTCATGTTAAAGAAATTCTCAGAGGCATTTCACAACATTGAAAGCAAAAAGGATGAAATGTTGGAAGCTGATCCCAACTTAGGAAAATAACAATCTGCCAAGGCACAGAAAGGATGCTCACTCTGTGTCACATATTTAACAACATAAAGTAGAAGGTAAGCAATGTCCAAACTGCTCCTGATAAGTCTTTGATAAAGAATAAAACTTTGATTCTCAATGTTTCAATGTTTTAAATTGCAATGTACTAAATAAATGTTAATTTTAATAATTCTATTTTTATGTACATCTATAACATAGTTAGAGAGTTTTAAATGTTTTGACAAAAATTTTTAAAGGTCATAGAACAATTGCAATGTTTCCCATAGATTATGATTTCTTTGCATGATTTAGCTTATATGGTCATTTTTACAGTGTGGCACTACCATGCAAAGAACTGCATGTATTAAGTAAATATTAGCTACAGATTATCGATATAATTTTATTTATTATATCATTATTATCTGCCTTGGCCATTTTTCAGGGTTTTTTTCTACTGTTCGATTTCACCTTGCTTGTACAGATTTGCATAAGTCCTTTGTTAATTAAAGTACCTAATTCTTTTCTGTTAAAATAGCGAAAATATATTCCCCTTTCAGATTTTAGTTCATTCTTGAGCTTGAGTATGGTATTTTTTTCATGCAGAAATTTAAAATTTTTAATTAGTGAAATTGTTTAGCCTTTTCTTTTTGGCTTCTGTACTAGACATACTAGTTAGGTAGCCATTGAGAAATTGATTAACCTCTCAATTTTTTGTTTTATTATCTATAAAGATTACTACCTACCTCCGACGGTTATTGTGAGAATTAAGTATGTGTATATGTGCTAGGTCTTATAACATGCTGTCCCATAGGAAGAACTGTGTATATCAAAGTTATTCTATTATTAGAAAGTACAAGTAAATCTATTAGATGTTGAATCAGAGCTAAAAAGACATGCTTGCTATCCTTAGAAAGCTCACAGTCTCGTGGGAGACAGAGGAGTGACAGTGCTTTAATAGTGGTAAGGGTTAGAATAGAGATGAAAAACACACAGGACTAACAGAGCATCCCTGAACATAAGCCAGTCCACATTGCTGGCACCAGGAAGTGATTCCAGACAAGGTGACAATCATACTGAAATTAAGGTGAAGAAAGACTTTTAAAACAGTGACAACAGGATGTGCAAAGAAAGAAATGTGCACACAAAGAATGCCAAAATATGGGAAGTACATGAGGCTGAAGATGGCTGGGAAAAAAGTAAGGTGTCTGAGTGTCTGGAATTAATGCTCCTAACACTCCAGTAAAGAAAGAAAAGGATACATTATAAAGTGTCAGGTAAGTCATTATAGGAACAGTTGAAAGATACTGCACAGTAGATGGTCACAAACGTATTTGCAATTTAGAAAAATCAACCTGGGAGTGAAAAGAAGATTGGCTCAAGTAGAAACAAGACATAGCAAAACTAGGTTGTCAGAAGCAGTTGGAGGAATGATCCACAGTAAAGATGATGGGAACCTGAATGAAGGCAGTAGTGATAGCTATGTGGAATGGGGAAGAATTGGGGAGATATTAAGAAAGTAAACTTACACACTTGATACTAAAGGGGTTTCACAGCCAAAAAGAGGCTGAATTTAAAGGTGAATTCCTAAGAGAAAAAAAAATCTGATTATGGAATTCAGTAGCATCCAATCTTATTGTAATATACGACCCTTCTTTTTTAAATTGATACCACTTTTAAAAGTAGGCTTAGCAATATCTCTTTTATTTCAACTATACTGCAACATATTTAACTACAAATAAAGATATTTTCCTATGAAGATTACCTGGAGGAATTTTTTTAGAAAAAGCGACGAATTACCTAACAGTGCTTTATCTCAAAAGGTTTACGTTTCTGTAACAAAGAAATTCTCAGCTCTTAAGAGCACAGTGTGCCATTTTGGATACACCTGATTCACGTGCATCTCAACACCCTTTTCATGAGGACCCCCAGGAGAAAGTACTGTCTGACTTAACTATGAAGTATAGTGTACTCCTCCTTAGCAATTGTTTTGTTTGTATCTCATGGACATTGTAAATTTTACAACTTAGAAGCCTTTTTAATTATAAGCCAGATCTATTTTTGTGGTTTATCTACAGTAGACTTGTGGGTATTATGACATTGTTTTCCTGAAATGGCACTCTTATCTTTTTTCATTTTATGCACCCTTGTAAGATATATAAAATCATTTTGGAAACAATATGTGACATGCATAATAGATAAAAATAATTCCCATGGCTTGATTCTTTCTTCATTGGGAAATGTGTTTTCTATTCATTAAAGGCGGAAGAGACCTTTCTATCCCTTCCGTACATTCTGTCAAATCCTTCTATGTAGGATCACTTTCCAAGGAGGTGATGGTTTGGACATAACAAACTTTACAGAAAAGTATCTGTGGTACACAGCTACTACCTCTATGATTCTGAAAGCTTTATCCAGTTCCTGCCTAGAACTATACCTGAGAAAATGATGATGCCTTTTGATACATGTGAAGGAGAACAGCCACTAGAGGTGCTCACCTACTGTAGAGACCAACGTCCTTTCTCACTGTGTAGTCAGACTCTGGGCTGCCCCCTCTCAATTAATGTTAAGGCTGAGGTATAAAGTGTGAATTAGAGCAAAAGTTTCACTGATACCCACTGTTTGACATTCCCTGAGTATTTCTAAATGCTCCTTACAAAACTCTACTGGGAATTTCAGATTCATTATGCTATGCAAGAATGACCTAATTCAAAAGCATTTCTGCTTTGATAACTTATCTACCTTTAAAAATCACATTTCTTATTTCTATTTTCTGGCTGCATAGGAGATAACAGAGAACATATTTGACAGTGCAAAATATAATTGATGGTGATAGAGAAAATCCTATAGCTTTGAACTAGAGCATAAAAATGACAAATCTATTACATGGGTTTTTTTTCTCCCTCTCCATCTTTACATATTTGGTCTTAACATGGATATAACTCATATAAAGGCAGGATTGTGATACAACAGTTACTAGGGCTTAAAAGTCTGCTACTACAAAATGAAATGTATATTGTACATGACAACAGAGGGGAAGAGGCTGTCTTAAAGAGAATTGTGACATTTTCTTCCATGTATTCTCTTTAGGGTACAAGATCCTGCATTCATATTTTATCTTCTCAGGGTACAAAAAAAATTGCTTGGAAACAAGTTGTAAGTAAATCCTATTCTATTCTTAGTATTAGAGCTTGCTAAACTTATTCTCTTAATTAAGAATAAATATCAATGAAATACATGATGAAACTGATTTTGGTGTGACATTTAAACAAGCTCCTCTACTATAGGAAAAAAGAAATTTAAAAATCTCTGAAAATGGGTTCCAGTAGAGGATCATATGAAACTAAATGGTCTCTCTTGGTCAGAAGTAACAGTGGAAGGAAGTTTTCAGGGGGCTTGGGTTATTTTTATTATTATCAATATCTAGGGAAAGTGCTAGATTTTGTAGCCACAGCTTCTCTATACTTGGTATATAAACTCTGATATTTCTTTAAAATAATGTTGAAGAGGTTAAATTGAAACAATATGCTTAAAGGCTTTTGAGATATGTGTGGAAATTCTAGAACATGATGCCTGAACTTTGTTCCATTCTCCTTTGATTCTAATTCTATGGTACTTTCCTTTTATCATACAACAAATCCTGTCATTTTTGGGCAGTTGGTTGCAGCTGAGGCATGCATAAAACTGGTAAAGAATATCCTCAGTAAGGCGCTAGATGGACTGGAGAACAGGGCAACCAAAAAAAGTTTTGAGCTTTGGTTCCCAGGCTAAAGTCAAGGAATATGTGTGATTATTCCCTCACCGTAACTGCTCATTAAAAAAAAAAAAAAAAAGTGCAAATGGTTGTTGAGTTTGTGAATTTAGTCTTTCCTGCTTTGACACTGCGAGAATATAGGGATTTTGGAGAGCAGCAAACTTTTCTCTGGGGCCTGCACAGAGCACTGACAGCTTGCCCTTTAATGCAAGGAGATAGAGTCAAACTCCGTTGTCTTTGTACTTTCAGGGTTTCCACAGTGAGGGGTACTGTCTTCAACAGACCCAAGTTTCTAGGAGCCCAGAAGAAATATAACAGCCCACCAAAGGTGGCCCAGCAGCCAAAGAGACGGTAATCAGGCAGAGTAATCAGAGCATACACTTATTGCAACTGAACTATCTAATGAGCGAAGGACTGAATAAAACAAAAAAAAACAAACCAAAAACCAGGAAAAGAACATAAGGAGATCAGTGAGTGGCACAAAATCCAAAACTCAAACCAAAACAGAAAACAAAAAACACCCCCCCACACCCCCCAGCAGTAACTAAAAATAATAAGAGCCTTCCCCTTCCCCCAAAAAGGCTACTCTGGAGATTAAAAGCATAATTTCATCTCAAATTTAACTTCAAGAATCAAAGGACAGAGTGAGCTCTATTGAGATCCAACTATGAGATCTAGAACAAGAGTTAGCAAAGTTTTTCTGTCAAGGGCCAGATAATAAATATTTTGTCTTTGTTGTAGCTTGCAAGTAGGATAAGGTCTCAGGTCTTGACAATAAGTACAAAGACAATTTTTCAAAAATATTTAATAAGAGAACATTCATAGTAGCAGAAAATAAGATGCAGGCCAACAAATAAGTAAATGACTGACTAGATTAGAGTACATCTATACCATCTTCATATAGTATATGTTATAATATATAATTTACCCAAGGGAAATGGTGATAGCTTTTGAGTAGAGGGGAAAGCTCAGGAATGAAGGGGGGCCAGACACTAAAAAAAAAAAAATCATCAAAACCCATGTATAAAAAGAAAATATCATACAACATTAATTTATAGTTATAATATTATTGCATTGTTTGTATCCAGTATGTTATGTTTATCCTTGCTCTGCTCAAAATATCGTTATTTACACAAGACAGTCACATGAGGAATGATGCACTTGAAGTCTAAGAAGATTGGAGGATGGATGTTAGAGAAAGAAAGTCCTCAGGAATGCATGAGTCAGTCACCTCATTATATACACTTGAGGGAATTATCAGGCAATAGGCTGTAGAGAATGTGAGCAGATCTGCAACGTATTAACGGGCAGTGCAAAATAATTTTACTTAGGATTTCTAAAAGCGTTTAAAAGAAACCAGTCCCAGCGTCATTATGCCAGTTCTGTTTGTGCATGACAGCCAGGTTACACAGGTTTGTCTTTGTCCTGGATCGGTGGGTAGGAGTTCACAATCAAAATCAAAACAACAAGAAACAACACTGAAGGACACGCACTTAGAAGACCTCGAAACCTTTTCTAGCTCTAAGGTGATGCTCTAGCTGCTGCATCTGCTGATGACTCTTAAGGGTTCTCTTTGGGGTCTTAGCCTAGTATTTGACTTATTTTTTCTATTCTAACAATTGTGGTTCAGTTTCTCTGAACAAACAACAAAACACAAACAAACAAAAAAAACTACCTAGCATTTAGCAGGATGAGTTTGTTAATGTTTTTAATTTTTAAAATTATATAAAAAGATTTTCATTACGGTAGGAATAGCATGCATGTCAACTGGAACAGATACCAGTTTTTGATGACTTTTATAGAATTCTGGTGCCTTACATTGCATTGTCTCCTTTCCAACACAACACAGTCACTAATGGTCATGAATTCAAACACAAGTACAGAAAATAAAGTAACTCGGGATTTGCCTTTGAAGATAAGGGCATGGGTCTTTGTGTGTGTGTGTGTACACTTCCACCATGTTGACTTGTACATCTCTTCATTTGGTTTGTTTTTATTGTTTTTATCAGAAATATAAGACTGCTATTCAAAATGACCTCTGACCATGCATTTAATAGAAATCAGTCTGTGCTACTATTGCTATTCCGACCTCTAGAAAGAAAAAAAATAATGGACTGGTGAAATCAGTTTCGCTGAAATTTTGATAGCAGGGGAAGCCATATGATTGACATTACAAGTGTGATGGGGAAGAAGGTGGTTTTTATATATATAGTAATAAACACAGAATAAAAGGGGCCTGGGGGAAATACAAACATACCAACACTCTTTATATTTTATAGAAATATTTCCTCGGTATTTCTTTGGTTTAAGATCTTTGACTTTTCCTCCAGTTTTCAAAGCTTATTTCATCTCAGGCATTCTAAATGGCAAATGTTAAGCTTTTTTGTGAATATGTATTTGTATTCTAAAATTTCAGTCTCTTGAAGACCCAATACTAAACATTCTGAGGTGTTTAGGGTAAGTTCCTTTCATTGCTTCTTTTTTCACCTATTTGATGTGATTAGCATTTTAACTAAAAGAGAATAACTTTAATAATATAAATATATCTTCCTTGGTAAGTAGGAAAAAGGTGCAGACAGCAAATGATGACTCTTAACCAATCTGACTGAATTTTAATTACAACCCTACCTCTTGCTAGCTCTTTACATTCGAGCAAGTTTTAAAATACCTCTGCTACACAATTTTTTAATCACAAAATGAGGATAATAATATAACCTAAAGCAGAGTCCTGTTGTAAATAATAGGATAATACATGGATAGGATAAATAATGGAATAGTACATGGATAGGATAAATAATAGGATAATATATGTAAACATCTTGAAAAGAATCCTTACATAAAGTGCTCAATAAATGCTATTATTGTTATTACATGGTAAATATGTCTCATTCTTAGAACTTCCAAGGCAAGCAGCCAAATGTGAGAAATACTCTTACTGTCATTTAGTTTCACTACTTCATTTCAAATATTTAAAATTAACATTCGGTTCCTATGGATCTTTATTCAAGTTGACCAGAAACAGGCTTTAATACCTCCAGAATAAAGCCAGAGATATAAACAAGGAGATTCAGATGAAGAGGTGAGGGCCAAGAGAGGGTTAAGACATGCAGTTAAAATTTACTGAGTATCTGTACTTCCTTAAGTTATTAATCTAGGTAAGACTTCTCAGAGACACCCACCTTATGTGTTTCAAATAGTTTAAACTCTAGGCTGCCATCACTCTTAGTTAAAGGTTGAGGTTACCGCTGATTTAGCCTTTATCCTACCATTGCAAGAGAAGCTATTTCCTAGGAATAAGCTTTCACTCCATGTTACATGGGTGGTTCATGGCATTGGGTTCCTTGGCCAGTGAAAACATAGGTGCAGCATATCAAGCTGACCTATTCTTTAGGTATTGTAATGGACTGAACTGTGTCACCCCAAAATTCATATGTTGAAGCCATAATACCTAGTACCTCAGAACATGACTATATTTGGAGATAGGGCCTTTAAAAAGACAATTAAGGTTAAATGAAGTCATAATGGTGGGGCCCTAATCCATTAAGATTGGTGTCTTTATAAGAAAAAGGAGACACCAGGGGCATACACACAGAGGAAAGTCCATGTGAGGACACAGCAAGGAGATGACTGTCTGCAAGCCAGGGAGAGAGGTCTCAGGGGAAACCAAGCCTGCCTCCAGAACGGAGAGAAAATAAATTTCTGTTGTTTAAGCCACCCAGTTTATGGTATTACTTATGACAGTCTTAGCAAACTAATATAGGTATTAAACATGATGGGAAAGGACTCCAGGACATGGATGTACTGCCATTGTGCAATAGCTCTTACTGTGTTATTGTGATGCTTCCCAAAACAATCATATCTGGATAGGGAGCTATATGGGGAAATCTTCCACAAATACCAGGAGCCCTCTACATTCTATGTAAGGTTTCTTCAATTAATAGAGAAAAAATGTCCTATGGACTTTGCTTTAATCACTTCTTCCCATACCCTTATCTCCCAGTACTAACCTAAGCATGCAGGGGCTTGGGAACTGTAGGCAAGTGAGATTAAAGGTCTGCTTCTTCTGTCTCCAGGCTTCTCTATAAAGGTCATAAAACCTGGAGCTGAGCTGAGGCCAAATACTGCTCTCTAGCCAGTTCAAGACAATACTAGGTTAATAACACAAAAGGGCTTAGATTTCAGCTGCTTTGGTCAGACCTGAAGAGCCTAGGAGACCAAAGTAGTACTTACCATTTCTATCACTTCCACAAAATTCTCTAGGAAGTGTAGGCTCTCCTCCTAGCTCCTGTGTATGAGTAGCTGTTTTACCACAAATCTTGAGGCTCAATGCCATCAGGTCTTTTAGTGGCTGATATATCAGCTTCTGGTCATATTAAACCTGAAGAATGAAAGCTTTTTGAACTCCATATGGCATGGATCTCCTTCTCTTTGAATCTTCCCCTTTGCCTATCTTCTTTTAGGTTCTGGTTGAAGGGCCTAGAGATTTTGAATAGCAGTTGTGTGGAAATGGGACACATAGTAGCCTGATGGGTTGGACTTACAGCTAGATGGGTTGGAATTACAGTTCTTGGATTACAAGAACTCCAAAACATCTGTACCAGCTCAAGATCTACTATGTCATTACTTAGTAGGATGTAGATTGCATCATGTGTAACAAATGTTGCAACCATCCTCTCTTAAGGAAGAATCTTGCAGGATCTTGATCACTATTGCCTTTAGTATAGTTATTAAGCCCATCCTATCTCTTTAAAGTTACCTCTGCATCACCTGCTGTGGAACAGGTTTCTAGAGCTTACCCAAAATCAGTTTCCTGTTCTTCCTGGGCACAAAAAGACTGAGATTTCTAGGTAGGCTTCAATTCTCAAAACAATATTAGGAAGCTATCAGTTTTATCTCCATTTTACACATGAAGAAACTGAGGTATTAATATAACAACATAATGACTTGTTCCAGGTCACAAGCTGGCTGGTGGACCTGACATTCAAATGCAAGCAGTTTCCAAGCCTGCATCCTTAAGCACCCATTTATTGCCTACTGCTCTTTTTGCACAAATTAATTTCTCAGATTCCTTTCAGTCTCGTGTTGTATTCCACAAACTTGTTTATGATTTTAACCGTGGTAAAATTACATTGGTTAAAAACACTGTAGAGGAACGGTAAAGGGTAGGCAGGTTGTGAATGGTAGATAAGGAACCTGTGCTAACAGGAGGGTAATTTAGCTTTTAATGTAGGAAATCACGTTGGAAACTCCACCTCCTTACTAGATAGACAAATATTGCTATTGGACCTATCAAATACTCAAGTAAGAAACTAATTAGACATCTGATTCAAAGAGCAGTAAATGACTTTGAGTATGTATCTGACAAAATGGCCATTTAATTGATGAACATCTTCCTAACTAACCTTGGATCATTTCTTTAAGCTTAGGCACCTTGTAAAATGCACCAAAGGGAGCACATGTTCATTTAAGCTACAGGCTATTAGAGATGATCTAAGCCTGGCATATCCTTCTTAATATTACACTATCACAGCCTGTCAGATTTTACCTTTGGATTCATGGATTTATGAACAGATCTTTTTCTGCACTGTTTCTATTTTCAGTTCAGACTCCATGCTTATTGAATCAGGAAGAACTTTTAAAGGAGATATTTATGTCTAGCTAATCTGACATCTGACTCTTCTAGGAGTTCTTACTTGCTTCAAAGCTTCCTAACTAGTTTCCCTGATTCTATTCTTGATTCCCTCTATCCATTCTCCAAACAGCGTCCAGGGTGATTCTAAAAGTGATAAATAAGCACATAAGTAAATAAATTAAATCATGTCATTTTCCACTTAAATCCCTTTAGTGGCTTTCCTTCACATTTAAAATAAAATTCCAACCCCTCATTATAGTCTACAAAGCTCTGCTTTATCTCATCACGGGTTACCTCATGGGAAATCAAGACTTACTATAAAGCTACATTAATCAAGATAGTGTAGTATTGGCAAAAGAATAGGCAAATAGACCAATGGAACAGAATATGGAGATTATAAATAGAACCACACAAAATATTACCAACTGATCTTTGACCAAGAAGCAAATGCAATTCAATGGAGAAAGGATAGTTTTTTCAACAGATGGTGCTGGAACAATTGTATATATACATGCAGAACAATGAATGTAGACATACATATTACACCTTTTGTAAAAAAAAAAAAAGTAAATTATAGACATAAATGTAAAACACACACACACACAAAATCTCCTAGAAGGTAACACAGGAGGAAACATAGATGCCCTTGGGTTTAGATACCACACCAGACATACTCTCTATGAAAAATCAAACAAAACTTGGACCACATGGAAATGAAAAACTTCTGCTCTGTGAAAGAAACTTTTAAGAGAGTGAAAAGACAAGCCACATACTGGGAGAAAATATTTGAAAACACACATCTGACAAAGGACTGATAAAGTATACAAAGGACCCTTAAAACTTAACAGTAAGAATACAAAGCTCAATAAAAATAAGCAAAAGATCAAAGCAAGCATCTTGCCACAAAAGATACATGGATGACAAAGAAGCAAATGAAAAGATACCCAACATTTCACGTTCTTAAAGAATAGTAAATTAAGACAGCAATGGGATATCATTACACACCTGTTAGAATGTCTAAAACACAAAACACTGACAAAATGCCAGTGAAGATGTGGAGCAGTACGAACTCTCATTCTTTGCTGGTGGAAATGCAAAATGGTATTCATTTTGGAAGACAGTCTTGCAGCTTCTTAGAAAGTTAAAAATAATCTTATCGTATAGTCCAGCAATTGTATTTTTACCCAAAGGACTTGAAAATTTACATCCATACAAAAACCTGCACACAAATGCTTATACCAGCATTACTGATAATTGTCAGGACTTCAAAGCAGCCAAAATATCCTTCAGTAGGTGAGTAGATAAACTGTGGTCCACCTATGCAATGGGAATATTATTCAGTGCTCAAAAGAAATGAGCTTGATAATAATGCACATTATTAAGCAAAAGAAGCCAATCTGAAAATTCTATATACTGTAATTCCAACTATAGGACATTCTGGAAAAGTCAAAACTATAGATACAATAAAAGGGTCAATGGTTGCTAGGGCTTGGGTGGAGAGAGGAAGGGATGAATACTTGGAACATGGGGGATTCTTAGGTTAGTGAAACTATTCTATATTGTAACGGTGGATATATGACTTTATGCATTTATCAAGACTCTTGCAACACTAAGTGTGAATCCTTAATATAAACTATGGGCTTTAGTTGATAATAATGTATCAATAATAGTCTGTCAATTGTAACAAATCATGTAACATTAATGCAATATAATAATAACGAAATTTGTGGGGGGAAAAGAGGTGGCATATGAAACTGTGTTTTCTGCTCAGTTCTTCTGTAAAACTGAAATTGCTCTAAAAAGCAAAGTCTATTAATTAAAAATATATGACATATAGGTAAGTAATAATGTACTTGGTAAGTGCCATTGGAAGTCAGAGAAGGAATAGATGAGGGTAACCTGGAAATATCTGTCCATTGATGAAGGTGGGATTTGGGATTTGGATAAGGTCTCCAAGTTCCTTAGAATGTAGGTAGGTAGAAAAGAGGAAAGCATTCCAGATGAGGGCAAATATAGCACAAGCTGGTGAAAAATTCTTTGAAATGTCACATAAGCTATCAAAATGACCACTGAGGTCACCCGCTACTACGGTCTGAATATTTGTGTCCCCCAAAATTCAGATGTTGAAATCTTAATGTCTGATGTGGTGATATTAGGAACTGGGGCCTTTGGGCTCTTTACTCAGCAAGGGAATTAGTGTTCTCATAAAGGGGTCCCACAGAGCTCCCTAGCCCTTTTCACCATGTGAAGTTACAAGCCGAAGTCTGCAACCTGGAAAAGGGCCCTCACCTGACCAGGCCTGTGCCTGGATCTTAGACTTCCAGCCTCCAGAACTGTGAGAAATAAATTTGTCCTTTATCGCCACTCAGTCTGTGGTATCTTGTTAGAGCAGCCTGAATGAAACAAAACACCTGCTTTTTCAGAAGACTCACCACTAGTGTTTGTCAAGATTTCAGAAACAGGATGAGCTTTTTTCCTCCCAAGTACTGAGGATGGACGCGTGTATTCATTCAATTAGGCAGCATAGGACAGACTAAAGTCAACTGGTCTATTGGGTGACTGAAAGTGGTCCTGTATCCTACCTCTGTTAACTACAAACACCTGTGTCAACTACAGCCACCTGTGTAATTTTACCACCACCAAAAGGAATGCGAACATAAACAAAAGAACCTACTAGTTGACAAATTTTTCAGTCTGGGGAGCAGCTGTTTCTGTCCCTTCTCCCACAACGTCCCCACCACTAAACCCTGGCCCCCAGCGTCACAGTTTCTTAGTAAGTATTCTCTGAAACAACCACTCCTAGGTGATTTTTCCAATAAGCTCCCACTTAAACTCCATGGTAATTTGTAACCAAATCACACAACCATCCTCCCTATTAAGAAAAGACATTATAATACATATGCCAAAGGTTTAAAGTGACTGCAAAATTCTCAAGCTTAGAAAAATGGGAAGCGTCGGGCAATTGGATTATTGGTCTTTCAGAGCTAATTATGGGTCTCCTGGCCCTGCACTGGATCTAGCCTGGATTCCCTACCTTCAATTTCCTCCACCCTCCCAACTTCCCTTAGGAGACCATATAGATGTCCTTAGCAGCCGGCCCTCATACCTTCCAACATTGCTCTCCTGGGCCAGATAAAGATTTGTTTGTTCTTTGCAGGAAGGAATATGTGAAAAACTAGGTGCATTTATTACCACGACATCATTTTAGCATTTATGTTCCAGTCCCAGTGACTAAATGGTCATTAGTTTGTGTAATTCTCACAAAAAACGCCGTGAAGTGGGTACTGGTATCACCTCCATGTCACTGGGGACGAAAGAGGCACAGAACGGTTAAATAATGTAACCAAAGAGTTCCTAAGGATGGTCTGAACCCAGGTGGTGTGAGTTGACCAAGTGCTTACCCCTTCTCTTGCATGGTGATAGTCGGTCATCCTTGGGATGAAGGCGGGCTTGGGGGTGAGGCCCACTGAAATACTCGCACTCGGCTGCCTGCTGCAGGAACCCTGGAAGGTGGAGCCCTGGAAGGTGGAGCCCTGGAAGGTGGAGCCCTGGAAGGTGGGGCCGCACACGCCCTGAGCTCCTGCCGTTTGCGCATGCCTGTCGACCCCGAGACAACGACCCCACGTTCGGCGTGCCCTACGTGTGCGTGCTGGAGCCTCTACGTGCCGCCTGCCCCAGGTGCGCCCCAGTCCCATTTGCGCAGGCAGGCCTCAACGTGATGTGCGCCTCACGGGCCACCTAGCTCCACTTGCGCTGGCCAGGGCCTACGCGTTCAGACCGCGGTTGGGCGCGGAGCCTGGTCGGAGCCCCGCCCTCGGGGTTCCGGTTAATTGGCGTCCCTGGTGGGGCACAGACCTCACAGCTGAGAAGTTGCCGTTGGGCAGCCACAGCCCTGACTATGGCGCTGACGACAGAGACCCTCCTAACCTCTCGGCTTTCCGGGACCCGCGACCCGGCGCAGAGGCCCGCGGGTAGGTGCCCCTGACCTCTTTGGGGACTTGGCGGGGGTGGAGAAGCGAGCCAGGGCTCCCGCGCGGGACAGGTGGGCAGCCGAGTGCTGGACACGCCCTGTACCCACCGGGCCCCACGCGCCCGCAGTAAATAGCCGGCCCTGCGACTTCTAGAACCCGGCAGAGCGGAGGTCACTCTGTCGGCGGCCACGTAGTGTAGGCGGATGGGATTCCCTTCTGGCTGATGGGTGCTCTCACAGCACAGCTTATGCTTGTTACTCAAACTTTAACTTCACGGCGGACGTGTTTGTCTTTGTGCACAGTGTGCCCGGCACTCGAGTAGGTTTCCTCAGCATTACTTGTGGCAAGTACGAGGATATCTGGAATTTGTAGAGCTCATTGTCCCTGTCTCAGCCTTTAACCTTGGCTTCCACCGCAATATGACGAGGGATCGAGTATCTCTCTCGCCTGCCTCGTTCTCTAGGCTGTTAGGTTTCTGATGTCAGGCCCCTCTCCCCAGACCCTTCCTGAGGGAGATATAAATTCTCTTGGTAGGAACTCAGCATGAAATATATTAGTTGCACTTATTGTGGATAAATAATATTTCAATGTATATAAGTTTTTGACTTTCTAATACTGACAGGATATTAGTATAAAAGTTGGTAGATGTCATCAACCAGCTATATGTTATCTTTGGGGGGCATTTTGCCTAGGAGCTTGGTTTCTTCAAATGTGCAAACCAGTGAATTGAATCAGATGAGCAGTTCTAAAATCTTGGTTTTGGCATATCTGTAACTCAGTAAATGGGTGTGATTCATATGACTGTTAAGATGTCCGGATAACAGTTAGCTCTTTTTTTCTTTTAAATAAGTTACAACTCTTCCCCTTTCTGAAGCTACAGTTTGGGGTGATCTAGGTATTGGGTTCTCCATCTGACAAAAGGCTTTCATTTGCAAAATGCCAACGAGTAAAACTGTCTGATTCAAGGCAGCAGTGGTCAGCGAATGGCTTAGGTCAAGTGGATGCGTCCAATCTTGCATTTGAGTTACTGATTTTCCTTTTAATCTTCAAAATGCTAATGATAAGTTGAAAGAGAACCATCTGAATTTTGCCTTGTTTTACATTGTAGAATGAGTTTATTTCACTATTCAAGAATTTAAAACCTCTTCAAATGATAATTGCAAATAGTCTTGAGAAGTCTTCAGGTTCACTGAGTGAAGGAAATTGCCAGTCTTCACTTAGTGGAAAACATGGCACCTGTTTTCTCTAACAGCTGACATACTAATTCTGGGTTGTGGGTGTTTGTGAATACATTCCTAGATGATATTCCTAAGGGAATATGTGTTCAGAAGTCAAGTTGATGGTTCTCAGATGGTTAGTGGATTTAAACCCAAAAAAAGGACCACTGTCCGCTGCACACAAGGTACAGTGGGCAGGGAAGGCCCACTGTAATTTCTCACTTGTTTGCTAGAGTTGGATTCACTGTCTGCTGGCATTTGTTTATCCCTCTTCCATATTTAGGTGCTCGTCACAGTTCTAGTGACACAGTAATGGCAGCCAGTGTTTCTGAGTTCCTTACTGTGTTAGTTTCCTAGGGCTGCCATAATAAGGTGCCACAAACTTGGTGGCTTAAAACAACAGATTTATTGTCTCCCAGTGCTGGCAGCTAGGAATCCATAATCAAGGAGTCAGCAGGCCTCAGCTCCACCGGAGGGTCTAAGGGAGAATCTTTCCTTGCTGCTGCTTAGCTTCCGGTTGTTTTCAGCAATGCTTGGTATTCCTTCACTTGAAGATGTCACGGCAATCTCTGCCTCTGTCATTTTGCTGTCTTCTCCCTGTCTCTTCTTTTATAAAGACACCAGTGCTATTGGATTAGGGACAATCATAATGACTTGATTGATTACATCTGCAAAGATCCTGTTTCCAAATAAGATCACATTCACAGGCACCTGGGTTAGGACTTCAGCATATTTTGGTCAGAAACAATTCAAGTCAGAACTCTTACTGCTCCTCTTCTGTGTGGTCTGGCAAGTGGCTTTGTACTTCTGATTCTCTATTTGTAACTCTTCTGTACTCCTAAGGGGGCTGTAAAGACCAGGGACATGATTTATGTAAAAGAAATAAGGTCTTACACCAACCTTCAGCCAGTATTTCAAAGATACTTTTTTTTTTTTTTTAACGTCGACACATAACAGCACGAAAATGGTATGATGTTCTGTTATTCTTTTCTATTATAACCGAATTCTTTGCATTTGCCTGGTATCACTTTTCAGGGGAGCTCAAAGTAATCGCATATGCTCTCATTAAGCTGTTTGATTTAAAGCAGGGGCCAGTTCTTTTGTTTATGAACACTTAATTGTTTTTGTTAGTAGAGATTTACGTATTTTACCAGTCTGCAGCATTTACCTGTTTTCAGTGGCAATCTCAGTCTTCAGCATGAAATCTAATGCCATGTAGAAGGAAAAGTAAACTTTGCATTAGCAAAAACAATATTCAGTAAATGCGTTGTAGTCTTGATCATAGTATAGGAAGGTTTTTCCACTCAGGGCACCCAGTTTTAACACCCATAGCACTTTTTTTTTTTTTACATTTATTTTCATGAGCTTCTGGTTACTGTCCAGTAAATATGGTTCTTTTATCCGTAATGTTTTTCAAACCTCTTTTGGAAAAATTCTTAGAACTCATATCCTAAATGTTTTAGGCCTAAACATATTTTCTGATAGAGTTAAATCGTCTGCTATGTCACATCTTGTCTTCTGTGTCCTGATAGTCTTTAGTAGATTGATTACTCTTTGGAGTTTGATACCATTATCCATCCAGGTGGTAAGAGTAGGTAAAGGGAAAATTCATTTAGTGGGGACCGTTTAGATGAGTTCAGAGGAAGGAGGAAGCATATAAATGCCTCCCTTTTAATCACTTAAATATTAGAATAGATTTAGAATTATAAAAGTCATGAAGTTAATACATACTGTTTCCTTGATACCTCATGCCAAGTTTTTTATTAACATCTTACATCAGTATGGTATATGTAACAAGTAATGAACTGATATTGAAATATGATTATTAACTAAAGTCCATAATATTTAGATTTCCTTAGATTTTACATAATGTCCATTTTCTGTTCCAGGATCCCATCCAGTATTATACTACATTACATTGAATTGTCATGTGCCTTTAGGTTTCTCTGTGCTGGAACACTCCCCTATTTTTGATTCTACATCCATTGATTCCTGGTCACTGTCCTGGCCACTTTGCATATATTTTCTCATTTGCTCCTTACAATAACTGAGAGAAGTAAAATTAGTTCTGTTTTGCAACAGAACAGTTACACAGTTTGTCCAAGGTTGCATTATTAGAAAATGATGGATCCACGGGTTGAACCTAGGGCCTTGAAACTCTAAAATCCATGCTCTTGTCTTATTCTTTGTATTTGTAGCAGTTAGCACTGTGTCTGCTGCATTAGCACAGATTTCCGTATCTGAACATTATTTAAGTCAACCTAAGTTTTCTTAACTTGAGCAGTCTTGGTGTTTTCTTTGTTGTGGGGACTGTCCTGTGCATTGTAAGAAGATTAACAGTATCCCTTCCCTCCCCCTACGCATTAGATGCTAGTAACACCTGCCTTCCCGCCTTCTTGCAGCCACATGGTGTGACAACCAAAAATATCTCCAGACGTTGCTATGTTTCCCATGGGGGCGTAAAATCACCCACTGAGAACCGGTGGGTTAACACTTCTTAGAAAATGTTTTAAGTAGCTGGTAATAATCTATAACAAGTATTCAATAAAGTGCTGTATTCTGAGGCAATGGAACAATTTGAACTTCTAAAAACTATAAGGACGTTTTAAAGAAGTAATGCATAGCTCACTATTAGTTTCGTGGGAAAACATGGGGTGTATGATTTTGTTCTAGTTTAAAGTCTGAGAATGAAAATCAAATAGTTACATATTTAGAGTTTGTTTAGTAAGTGTGTATGTTCATCTTGCCTTGGGATCCAATTTTATAATGTGTGTATTGATCTACTTTTAAGGATTTTAATATCTCACTATTTGATGTGATATAGAATTTTTTTTGCCCTTAAGTAGTTTTCACAGCAGGACCATAATTGATGTTGAATGTGTGGATCAGAGTTGATGCTGATTATCCCCTTGTAACTTTTGAGTAAATGTAATTTAGCATGACGTGTCTGCTTTATGACTTGAGTTTTTTAAAGGAATTATTATTTAGTGTGCGTTCTTAGCAAAGATGATTTTTAGTAGTATTACAGATGCTTTCAGTGTTTAATAAAAGGTATTACAGATGTTATCAGTGTTTAGTAAAAGTATTAAACATATGAAACAATGTTAAACTTTTTTGCTTGAACCAAATACATAGGAAGGACAGGTCCTTCCTTGAATAGCTATTTTTTCAAGCAAAGAGAAGGGTGAGATTGCTTGAAAATGTTAGCTAGCTCAGGTTCATATAGTGCTTAAGAGCATGTGTAGGATGCTGTATAGCATAAAACAATTTCTGAGCCCTCTTGCTAAACCTTCTAAAAGCTTGTATCTGACAGGGTCATATTTGTTCCTGTGCTTCATTTCTTAGTTATAGATCTCTTCTAGTCTGTTGGGTATTCAATGTTCATATCTAAATGGAGGGAGGTAAACTCCCTAGGATTTACTTATCCTAGGATTACTCTGAATTCTTAGGATTGCTTATATCCAAAACTAACCTTAAACAGTGTTCAACACTTGAATCAGTAATTGAAGAATTCAGCCTACAAAGATTAAATCTAATATCCAGAGTTATTGAAACTGGTCACTAGACTCTTTGATTTCTTTGGTCGTGATGTGCTTAGAAGCCACTTGACCGGGTGTGAATAAGGAAGCATCAAGATGTACAATAATGACAGACTTTAAAGACTTGTCCACATCATATGCAGGTGAAATTCAAGGACAAGCTTAAGCTTAAATTCTGATTGCTGGACTTAAATTGTTCACTGTATGTTTCTCTGGTCTCTTGAATACTGTTTAGAAATAAAAATAACTCATCCTACTGGGCTAATGGTCTGCTATACCAATATTCATTTCAACTCTTATTTTATCTTAGATGATAATTATGTAGTTTCCATTCAGCATGCAGTGGATCTGTATTATTTGGCAACATCAGCATTAAAAAACAGGTTAACCTGGTATAGGTGTTGGCATGTTTACTTGTCAAGACCAGGGCCCATGATGTATTAAAGTACTTGTGTGAACATGATCTAGTATGGGTGTGTGGGTGATCATGCTTGAGGGGAAATGTTAAGATGCTGAATTGTATCATGTCTGGAGGAATCTGGAAACAGTGTGTGGTTCACAGGTGCATACTATCCTGTTCTAACCTGTTAAATCTTCTGTATAGTGTTATTCAACCTGCAAAACTTCGATTTCAGGCAGCAGGTTAATATGGGGAAACTCACTCTTTACCTCTAGTTCCCCTGCAGAGAGTATCCTTTTTCCATGTTATTGAGGCTTATATTTCTCTCTTCATCAGCACTTTTATCCCCTTCAAGTTGTCTTATTGATCTCAAATTAGTAGATGACTCAGCCTTACCTTTTAGAATTTGTAGGCTAACCTATTTACAGCTCAAGCGTTAGGATTTTTGTTTCAACTTCAATATTATTCCTAGTCCAGAAGTCAGTTTTACTGGGATTTAAAATGCAGTCTGATTTCTACAAGTTTAAATCTTGTCTGTCTTTCTTTCCTGTGTTACCTCTTAAACGTGTGTATATGGATAGTATTTACCATACCAATTTATTATTCCCTACCTTTTTTCAGGAAAAGTGACTGATATATTTGTATTTCAGTAGTTTAGCTAAAGATTTACAAGTCCTAGAATTGTTTTTCTCTTCTAATGCTTGTGGTTCTCTTAAAGCTATCTCTCTTTCCTAAGTCTCCAATGAAATATTAACACTAAAATTATTTGATAACTGATTTTTAATGTTTAAGGTTTATGAAAAGGTAGTATAAATTTACTAGCAATATAACTGAGGTGTTATGGACCGAATGTTTGTTACCGTACAAAATTCACATGTTGAAGCCCTAACCACCAGTGTAGCTGTATTTGGAGATGTGATCTCTAAGGAAGTAACTAAGGTTTCATGGGGTCATAGGGTAGGGCCCCGATTCAATAGAATTAGTGTTCTTAGAGAGCTCTCCTCAGCTTCCCCAACAAGAACCAAAAAAAAAAAAAAAAGCCATGTGAAGGCAGCCTTCTTCAAGGCAGCCAAGGAGAGAGTTTTCACCAGGAACCAAACTAGCCAGAGCCTTGATCTGGCATATCTATCATCCAGAACTAGAACAAATTTCTGTTATCTGAGCCACCCAATTTTAAGTAGTTGTTTTTGTTGTTGTTAGGACAGCCCGACCAGAATAATACATGAGGGCAAGTTTGTTGAACTCAGCCTTAATTTCCTCAAAGTAAGATTTAGCTACTATTTCAAAGAAGTTCATGAGGATTAAATGAGAGAAAGCAGAGCCTTATCACATTGAAGTACTGAAATATTAACAATAATAAAAGGAAGATTTGAAAAAATTATTAGAGAGTAGATATTGCATTCATTTAAATGTCAGTTATAATCTCTGGTATTTTAGGAAGCTGTGTTGCTAACACTCATTTTATTTGGACATTGTGGATGAAGGTAGTACTGCTACTCATGGGTTTTAGACACCAGGAATGGCCTGGGCTTATTTTGAGATTCCATCAAAAGCCTGCTTGTGGCTCCTTCCAGTAGAGACTAAACCTTATTACCTGTGGTAAATCTATTTCCAGCTTGACTTATCTGGTTAATTCTCCATAATTCAATTCTTGAAACTGCTTGCAAGCTATCTGGAAGACTGGCAACAATTACTTTCCTTCTTAATACTTGCTTATGAAGTCTCTTAAGTATTTTGAAAATTAAAAACAATCTTACTGATTATTTTAAACTAAGAACATAGTAATGGGTAAGTTGTAAATCACACCTTTTTGGTATTGGGATACAAGTACAATAAGTGGCTTTATATATGTGTATATTAGAAGCTTTTCATGGTAAAGATGTTAAAATTGCTAGTAAGTATATAACAGTTATGCTATAAGTGAACAAGGTATATGGTTCACTGCACTCCTTATATTTATTACAATACGATGAATTACAAATGATCCACTTAAAACTTATGACTAGTTCATTAAAGGGAGTTCTAATATTCTTCAGGAAATTATGCTTTCACTTCACACATTTATCAGAAAAGGTAAGGAGGCAATTTTAAGTAGTAGTTTCTCTAATTTTAATTCCCCTTAATTCCTTATTATTCTCCTGGTGCCTATTGTTTTCCTTTTAATAATATTTGAGGACAATCATAACTGCTCATTCTCTGACAAAATATCCAAAAAATAAAGGAAGGAATATACTTGACAAAAACGGCAGCCTAAAAATTAGCACCGCTGAATTTTTTAGAGGCTCCCTGAAAAGTGTAATATAAAAGCAAGGCCAGCAAGGTCATGATTGACTCAGTTCCATTGACTTACTGAAAACTAAGGTCAATTATCTTGTTTCTCCTTTTCTTTGTAGTTTTGGGAAATATCAATTAATACAATGGGGAATGTGATAGGAAAACTTTGAAACCTGTGCTGTTTTTCATTTGGCTAAAATCTTCATTTCTGGGCCCACCTTATCTTTGCAATAGGTCTTAAGTTCTTATTCTGAAGCAAGTGGTTAACTTTCACTGTTCGAAATGTACTTAACTCATAAGCCTGCATAATAGGAAGCTTAAAATATTAGTCTATTGCTGAAAATGTTTACAGATAATATATCTAAAAGACATATATAAAGTTGATAAATACCTTGAAGTCACGCAGACCCTGAGATCAAATCTCATTACCATCTCCCATAAAGGTTGTAACTTTTATTTAAGCTGAGTCTAAAGATGATACCTACCTCTGAGGGTTGCTATGAAAATGAGAATTTGTGAAAGGAACTTAAACATTGCCTTGCATATAACTGATACCTGCCCCAAGTCCTACCTGAACTGCCCCCACTCTTACCCCAAACGCCAGCTCCACTCTCTGATTTCACTCCTCTCCTCTCACTTGTTTATGCCCCTCAGGCCACGGTGGCCCCACTCCTGCTCTAGCAGAGCACATGCCCCCTCAGTCTTTGCTCTCTCTGCTCTTTCCCCAGATACCTTGCACAACTGGCTTCCTCCATTCTTCAGGTTAAAAGGAGATATCACTTTCTCAGAGAGGTGACATCTCATCTAAAATATCATTATCTTCCTTACCCTTTTTCTTCTCAGCACTGAAGTAACACATTTACATTTTGTCTATATCCTTTCACAAAGTATGCGTCCATGGGACAGAGACTCTTCTGTTCACTGCTGTATCCTGGCACATCGAACATCATTTGGCATGTAGTAGGTACTACATTTTCAAAATGAATTTCTATTAAATCTTTGGAAAAGACAAAATGTCTGCATTTGAAGGTAGTAGATTCACAGGAATACTGTATCAAGACAGACAAAGGGAACAAACTATATTCACCTTCCAGGTTAGTATGTAAGATTATCTTGGGGGATACTGACAGGATCTTTTTCTACCTTTTATGAAAGGCTGACTGATGTTACTTTCTAAATAGCAAATTAGGTCAGGATCTGAGTTCATGGGAAATAGTCACTGTATTCATAAAATACAGTGAGCTTTTGTTTACTGGTTGTGTCCTATAATTCTTCTTTGTTCATATATTTAATGATTAACAAAGTCTGCTTCAAGTTGCAGTTTAAAAATAGTAGATGTTAAAGATTTTGTATGAAAGTAGCATGGTAAAAGAGAGAAGGTGAAGGCAGGCAGGCGGGAGCCAGGATGCAGTGTGCTTCATGTGACATATTAAGGGGTTTGGACTTGATCCTACAGGTGTTGAGGCCACAGAAGAATTTTAAGCAGGAGATTGTATCTTAAAAAGGTCATCCTTGCAGCTTTATGGACAGACACTTGGGGAAAGTCAGGAGTCTGTTGCAATACTGCAGTTTATAGAAGATGAGGGTTGAACTAATCACAGCATACTAGTTGTTGATTACAATAGGAGGCTTTTTAAAAAATTTTATTGGAGTATAGTTGATTTACAATGTGTTTCTGCTGTACAGCAAACCTAAGTATATATTCCAGAAGAATTTAAATCATGTTTTTAGAATTAAAAGTAACTTAAATTTTGGAGTTCTCTATATATTACAATACAAAATCAAAATTTGTGCCGTAAGTTACCTTTAAAATCTAACTACATTTTATATACTTGATGAAACTGATGGCCAGAGAGGTGAAGTGACCTAGTCAAGATAACACATGACACACGGGTCATGACAGACTTAGTTGTCCTGATTCTATAACAATGGATTGGTTTTAACTAGATAACAGATTAGAAAGTTAGCCATTTATTTCTTGAATTTTTTTCTGAAGCTACTCAGGTGGCATTTTACTAGAAATAGTGTTAATTATTTTGGAACTTTAACTTGTTTCCCTCTATTCTTGCCTAGCCAAAATCAGATGATGGATCTTATAGAGCTTTGAAATAAGCAGCATTGTGTTGGAAAGATAACGGTCTAGGATTTGGGTCTGGAATATAGTGCTGGCTGTGACCTGAGCAAATAAATTAGTTTGATTCTCCATTATGAATTTTAAAGAGGAGATTTTTTTTTTGGTGTCCTTTTCAGAAATCTAATAGGTTTTGTTTATAGCTTAAAAACAAACATTAAAACATTAAGCTGAACTTATTGGTGATATGTAACTCAGTTATATGTTAAAAAGCTTTACACAGATATCTAAGTGTGTAGAAATTTTAGCTGCTTGCAAACATGAAATAGCTAGTAAATTAGATACTGTGTTTTATTTTTTCCCTTGTTTTTTAAAATAACTCCTCAGTAGGGAAGATGAGTACCTCTCTGCAGCAACTGACTGCTTGGAATACCTTCCAGGCCAGATGGTGTTGGACATGAGCAGAAACTTTACAAAGCAACCAAATAGAACAGACTTAGTGAAAGAACTTCTGTTTGATGCTTTAGCAAATTTTAGAGTATTAGGGAACCTCTGTTAATCACTTGTCTGAAGTTCATAGTGCAATTTCAGAGCTCTTAGGTAAGATCTTACTGGATAATAGAACTTGTCTTTTGGGGAAACAGAAAAATGCTAATTGTTCTTTACAGTAATCGAAATATTCAAGCTAGGTGTGAATCTGGATTAATCTTTTATATCACCAAATAGGCAGTGTTCAAATTCTCATCTCAAGTGATTGACAGGTTTTTTTTTTTCAAACAAGGATTCAAATACGGTCCATAAATTGCAATTGGTAAATTTGCTTCTTGAGTCTCTCTTAATCTATAGATCTTTCTTTCCCTCTTATTTATTTTATTGTGGTTATTGAATAAGCCCATTGGTTGTCCTTGAGTTTCCCATAGTATAGATTTTGCTGATTGCAAGCCCCTTTATCAAATATTTTTCTGTGTCATGTATTTCTTGTAAATTGGTCATTAAAGGTCAGAGGCTTTAACAACTTTTTAAACAAGTTAACAATTATTTTGGAACTACTGCATTGTCAAAGTATAGTTGGTCAGTAGATGGTTGTACAATTTGTCAGTTATTACAATACAATTTTATAAAGATGAATTTTCTGAAACCAAATGGTTAAAAAGAGACTAAGTTTGATCTATTTTAAACTTAGACTTTAATGAGGTGTGAAAACTTAAATGATGCATCAATATGCTAGTATGTCATAATCTTTCTTTAAGATCTTATACTGGCTGGTCTTTAAATGGGAGGTTGAGGATTCAAATTTATAATATAATCTATTCTAATGAAGCAGGAAATAACTTGTTATAAAAAGTTATAAGAACTTGTGAACTTCTTGCATACTATAGATAAGAGAATGCAGCTCTTAACAGTGAGGTGAAAGATTGTTCATGATTCGGGAATGAGGAGGTCTTTCAGAAGTAAGCTGCTGAAATTCTAGTGAAAGGGTTGACAGAGCAACTCTGTACTTTTGACTTGCAATCTCTGTTTTGCACATAAGTGAATATCATTATTAGACAATCAAAGCTTGTACCTTTCAAGGGAAGACAGGACTAACTGCTTAGTTATATTCATGTTCCAGAAGCAGCATTCTCACAGACATGATGATATCATGGAAAATATGCTGGTAAAACCAGTTTTACTAGTTAAAGTTGGTCATTTTTACTGTAAGAATTACCAAAGTTTAAAACTGGACATCAGTGCTACCCGAAGTGCCTTGGACAACTCTCCTGTGTTTATTAGAGCTGTCAGTCATGCTGCTGCCTGCCCACATCCATCCATGTTGCCTTCTGGGGGAACCTCTCCTGCTCATACGCATGAAGTCTAGATGACTTGGGAGCCCTGCCACTGCTCTGGCCGAGTAGATAGTGCTGAGCATCTGAGCCAAGAGCAGTCTACCTGTAGGCTAGTGAGACTGACCTAGCACAAGAATTGACTTGGCCAGTCAAAATATATATGATGATAACAACTGAGAAAACAGAGAAACCAGTATGTAGTGTAGAGAGGAGTAGAGTAGGCTTAAGCAGCAGATGTGATGAGGGAGATCCTGTGTGGCCTGAGGTGGTGACAGTAGTAGTTGAATTTTAGAGAAGCTGCCAGCTCTTCCAAGCCCTATGTAGTATGTGTTTTGTTTTTTCTTGAGGTAACTTGAGTTTACAATCCTTGTGGCCATAGATCAAACTGCAGTGTGTCAGTGTGCTTCAAGATCCATCAAATGCAGATAAACCATTCCAAATCAAAATGAGTATTGTCACAATGTTCTGTCCACAAATGAAAACATTATACTAATCCTTCAAGGAAGGTAGAGGAGTCTTTCACAGGAGGTGGAAAGTGGAGGTTAAAACTCAGATCTGGTTGTAGCCTGGAGCACATTAGAATCACCTAGGCAGCTTTTCAAAACCCTTACCTGGCATCAGATTCAGAGCTCTCACATGGTAGTGTTAGAACCTAGCCCCCCAGGAGGCTCTAAAATGTAGGGTTGAGAACCACTAATCTAGAGATGTTATGGTACATAAGTTTGGACATAAGTCACAATTTGTGAATCTTAATTTCAGTTAGTAAATATCTTAAGGATTTTTTTCTCCTGAAGTGAATCCCCATCTGTTAACTTCTAACTTCTGTTTTTTAAAGTATATAAATACTTGATTTAATGTGCCAATTAGTAAATGGTTTGAAGGTACTGAATTGCAGTCAGCTTCAGTGTTTTAGGGATAAACGCCTACATGTGATCTATGTAGTAGTGTTTGAAAGCACTAATTCCACACTATCTTTTATTCTAGTTAATTTTTAAGAAGTTTTGTAGACTAGATGTTAGAGACTTACTACCTTTCGTGAACTTTAGTTATGCTATTAAAGCTTTTATAAGTAAACAATTGAATATTTTAATGCTACAAGTACAGTAAGAACCCTTGCATAATTTTGTTTTAAAATTGTTTTTATGTATATATGAGTGTTTGTATGTGTTCTTGGGAAGTGATTGAATGGGAGGAAGAAGGGAGTAGATAACACATGCTGCTTGGTAACAAACATGCTGCTTGGTAACATGTATACATCCATGTATACCTGGCTTTCATTTAATACTGGATACTGAGCATTAAATATCTTGAAAAATGTTTATAACTGCCTAGTATTTAATAGAGCATATGTTTGCACTTTTATTAGCATTGAAATTATCCAATTTTCTTTATCATAATCTTTTAGATACTTGTTATAAATTAAGTGCATCTCTATCTCCCATAAATTTCTGGAACTAGTACTTATGCTATGCATATTTAAGGCTCTTGATGCATGTTTTCTCTTGTATTTATTAACCATTATTTTGGAAAGTGTAATAGAACATATACTATTCAGTGTGTGTATTTCTAAAATAATCAGAAAAAGTTCTTCTGATTTTTATATAAAAACCTATTATATATTTAGGAAACAATATACTTAAACTAGAGAAATTGTAGAAGTAATAGTTCGTAGACAATGCTTTGATCTCCCAGTCCCTTTTTAGATCTAACCAGAGCATTATAGAACTCTAGTAGTTTGTCATTCTTGTATATTTCTCCTCCACAATGTTTCCATCAGTTCTTTAAATATTCTGAATATTTCTCTCAAAATTTTTACTATTTAATTTCTATCGATATAAAATGTAGGACCATTTATTATAGTTTTGTATTAGAAAAGATACTGCTGTTTGTAAATTTTACAAATACACTATTGCCTATCTTAATCCACTGATTTAAGTTTTATGTACATAAAAATACCTTTATATAAAAACAAAAAATTTTGCCTTTTTCACCCTAATATCTTTTTACATAATTAAATTTTCTAAAAGCTTTGATATTCGTTCTCCGTAGAACTATGTAAATCTGAAAAATAACACACCCTAATGTGATCTCTGGAGCTGAGAGTTACGCTTCTGGTTTTTAACCTGTTTTTTAAAGATGAACATTTGTGAATATGTATACACTTTCAACTATCTGTATGAATATAGTACTTTTCATATTAAACGTGAAAACAAAGTTCTTTGAAGTGATGCCAACCAGATCTGAGACATGAAATGGTTCTAAAACTTACTTAGTTTTTCACAAACTTGTCTCACTTTTCTTTTAATCATAGTGTCAGTTGATCATTGAGACTTACTGATAAGCCAAAATATGCCAAAATAACCCTTTTCCTTTGAGATTTTAAATCTACACTCGGAAGCTCTCTTTATGAATGTTCGCCAGATTATCATTTTAGCCCATGGCATTGATCACCTGTATATACTTGAATTTAAAACTTCTCAATGTATGTATAACACTGATTATTGGTCAGTAAAAGCACCAAGTCAAGCAATAACTTTTAGCTTATGCTAGTTTATGTGGCATGCTGATAAAAACTAAGGAATAGTCTTATGTTGAGTTTACTGGTTTGAATTACAAATATATATTAACAGGTTGCTTTGTTGAAATTTGGCATACATAGGATAATTGCCATTATACCAATATTGTAGCCTGTTGAGCCTTTTGTTGTTGGGAGTCATTTTTGTCATTGATGTGTATCACAGAAAAAACAGTGTTACTGCATGTATGATTTTTACTTTTACATGGCTTAAATCACGTAGTGGGGAGGATAGATTCTTCTCAGAATAGCTACAACTAAATGAACTAATCAATAATTGTAAAAATGTGCATAACTTTATGTATAACCTACCAAAAAACCTGTATAATTATGTATGAAGTATAACTTGAAACTTAAAGTAATTCAACTCAAACATTAATTTTGTGGTTATTTGGTACTCTGTAGTACGAAGATCAATAAAATATAGCTCCTGTCCACTAGTAACTCAATTTTCTGTTGTAATTTTGTACGTATATTATTATAAATACCTTCCTGTAGGGTTGTAAGCTGCAGCTGAGTTAGAGAATATTTGCATTCTAAGGACTATAATGTCAGTTTAACTGAACTATTTCACTTACGGAGAAAACCTTAAACTTGTCTACCAGAAATTCTTCGTTGAAGATCTTGATCTTAGTCTTGCGATATATTCCACTTACACTGCTCCACTCATATCAAAATCATGATTCCATGATCAAGTAATCTCCAATTTACCAGAGATTATAGTTATTTAACTTATAGCTCTGCAATGTTCTGGTCATAGTGTTGTCATTTATTCCTTTTTACAAGTGAACCTGACATTTTATATAAACTGTCTTATATATGCTTTAAAACACACAGATGTGTATATCCAGCATTTAATGTTTGCCCTTATTGTTATGTATTATGTAGTAGTAGTGGTATATTTGCATTATATAAGTGTCGGTACAGTTTATAAGAATCATTGAATAGCAACCCATCTGTGGAGAAGCATTTTAAATCAGTTAATTCATTTGTTTAAATACTATTATCATAGTTTCTAAATTCTACTAGTTGAATTCTTCACTCTCTTAATACGTAGCTTTCAGTACTTCAGAGCACAGGTGAACTCCAGTTTAAGCCAGTTAATTCCTTTGTTTTTATTGTCTTGTTTTAAATGTCTTTAGTATGAGGCATTACACTTTCTTTATCCCTGTTAGCACTCTTTCAGATGCTCATAGCATGAGAGCATTTATTCTTTGTACTTTTCTGAGAGAATGAATTTTAGGGGAAAAAAAAGAAATTGGCAAAAGTGATTCTTAACACTTTCAGGAAAGTGGTAATATCATATGGCCATTAGGTCAAGTGATTGAAAAGAGACCTGCAAAGACTACACAATTCTCCTTAGCATTCATTCTGACTTGCTGTGTTCCTAGAAATATAACTGTCTAGTACAGAATTTTATTAACGAGATAATGGAAAACATATTAAAAAGTGATGTTTGCAACATGCGTAACCATAATTTTCCTGGAAATATAAGTTACCCAGGCATGAACTCAGAAATTTAAGTATTAAATTAAAAAGTAATTCTTTTTCAAAAGAATTACCTCATTGCAAAGGCAGGAGTTTGGATTGAAATGGCAGTAAACTGAAAATTGCTTTATATACCTAGGCATAATATGATTAGTATAAGAATTTTGTTTCTTGTTTTTTCCTTTTTCATTTCTCTCTAAAAGTTTTGGGGATTTCTGGTGTGTTTGATTTACAAGGACTTCCTTAAATCCTGTAATCGTTGTTTATCATTCTGTGTCTATTGCATTTCAAATTGATCTAAAATCTTTTAATATACTTTCTTTTCATTACTGTAATGAAAAGAGATTATCAAGTGAAGGCATTATTTGTTCTTAGAAGAAAGAACACTTGATATCAACCAATCAGTTGAAAAGATTAATTGAAGATTTCAAAATACTCAGAACCAGAATGTGTACTGTGAAGGGTTTTACCATATTTTTAAGATGGTTGCCTCCCAAAGCATAATTCAATCAAGAGAGATTAATACACTTCTCTATTAGGGAAGCTTATATTATAGGACAGCATATAATAAAATAACATATTTGAATATATGTAGTAAATTATCCACTGTTGGAAATTTATTCTTCTGAATTTCCTTAATGTTTAAAGAAAATTATCTTTTCATTCATTAATAATGTAAATCAGAATTTCAGATCATTTCATTCTCACTCAGGTAGGGGTACCTAATTTTTCACATCGTCTAGCAGATTAACGCCAATCACCTGAATGTTCACTCAGTGAGAATGTTAAGCAGTCTTCTGTAAATTGGAGTACTTCAGAAGTGCTTTGCAGATTTTTTCTGTGCTAACTAGGCACTTGAGAAGCATTTTTAGTGTTTCTAGAATTCCCTTGACTATGTGTCAATCAGACTTGGAAAATGGTTTTCTAAACCACCCTTTTCTGTCTCATCTTCCCTTTAAAAATACCATTTTAATCCATGAATATAATAATGTATATGAAAGACAGTTCTTAAAATTATTTTGATTTTTTTCCTACTAAATCCTTTTTAAAATCAAGACTTAAAACATAATTTTGGGGCTTCCCTGGTGGCACAGTGGTTGAGAGTCCGCCTGCCGAGGCAGGGGACATGGGTTCATGCCCCGGTCCGGGAAGATCCCACATGCCGCGGAGTGGCTGGGCCCGTGAGCCATGGCCGCTGAGCCTGTGCGTCCGGAGCCTGTGCTCCGCAACGGGAGAGGCCACAACAGTGAGAGGCCCGTGTACCGCAAAAACAAAAACAAAAAAAACAAAAAAAACCCCCATAATCTTGTAAGATCTTAATTTTTTCCTTTATCCCTTACTGTGTGATCAGTTATATTTCATAAGTTACATATTCCTAAATATTCATTAAATGTGGAGCATAACATTATTCATTAGCTTCATTAAATAACTAGAATATCTAAAATTCTTTCAAATACTCTATATTCAGTAGGTTAAGTTCTTAATTGTAGTTTATTTAAAAATACTGTTGCAAGTGCTTTTAATTTTTTATTAATTTTTTTATTGGAATATAGTTGATCTACAATGTTGTTAGTTTCTGCTGTACAGCAAAGTGAGTCATACCTACACATATATTCACTTTTTTAGATTCTGTTCCCATATAGATCATTACAGAGTATTGAATAGGTTTCCCTGTGCTATTCAGTAGGTTCTTATTAGTTATCTATTCTATATATAGTAGTGTGGATATGTCAATCCCAATCTCCTAATTTATCCCTCCCCCTCTTTCCCCCACTGCTTAACGGTAAGTTCATTTTCTACATCTGTGACTCAACTTCTTTTTTGTAAATAGGTTCTCTTGTATCATTTCTTTAGAGTCTACATATAAGCAATATCATATAATATTTGTCTTTTTTTGTCTGACTTCACTCAGTATGACAATCTTTAGGTACATCCTTGTCATTGCAGGTGGCATTATTTCATTCTTTTTTATGGCTGAGTAATATTCCATTGTATATATGTACCATGTCTTAGAAAGCCCAGAGATAACACACACCTATTGTTACCTAATCTATGAAAAAGGAGGCAAGAATTTACAGTGGAGAAAAGACAGCCTCTTCAATAAGTGGTGCTGTGAAAACTGGACAGCTACATGTAAAAGAATGAAATTATAACATTCTCTAACACCATACACAAAAATAAACTCAGAATGGATTAAAGACCTAAATGTAAGACCAGATAGTATAAAACTCTTAGAGGAAAACATAGGCAGAAGACTCTCTGACACAAATTGCAGCAAGATTTTTTTGATCCACCTCCGAGAATAATGAAAATAAAAACAAAAATAAACAAATGGGACCTAATTAAACGTAAAAGCTTTTGCACAGCAAAGGAATCCATCAGCAAAATGAAAAGAAAACCCACAGAATGGGAGAAAATATTTGCAAACGTAGTGACCGACAAGGGATTAATCTCCAAAATATACAAACAGTTCATGTAGTTCGATATCAAAACAAAACAAAAACAACCCAATCAAAAATGGGCCGAAGATCTAAATAGATATTTTTCCAAGGAAGACATACAGATGGGCAAGAAGCACATGAAAAGATGTTCAACATCACTAATTATTAGAGAAATGCACATCAAAACTACACTGAGGTATCACCTCACACTGGTCAGAATGGCTAGCATCAAAAAAAATCTACAAACATTAAATGCTGGAGAGGGTGTGGAGAAAAGGGAACCCTCCTACAGTGTTGGTGGAAATGTAAATTGGTACAGCCACTATGGAGAACAGTATGGAGGTTCCTTGAAAAACTAAAAATAGAGCTACCATATGATCCAGCAATCCCACTCCAGGGCATATAGCCAGAGTAAACCTTCATTCCAATCTCTAAAACCATAGATGGAAGAAATGACTCAGAAATTAAATGACTGCCCCAAGTTCTTTAGCTAAAATTTGAACCAGATCTCTGGTTTACCAATCCGTGAATACTTTATTTGTTTCATGATTTGCATGGATAGTCTCTCTGAGAATCTATAGCATTAATATAAGAGTTTGAAATACAGAAGAACACACCTACATACTCTGAAACATTTGAACCCACACTTTTTTTGTTTTCCTGTTATTTAAAATGAAAAGTATTCTTTAGAGGAGTTCATAATAAAGTATAGATACTGGTGAATTAGAACAAAAAGATGTTTAATACTGGCACAGAGGAAGTGTGGTCTTAGAGCTCAAATTGAAGAAGGGAAGTTACTTATTATCTGACCAAAAACAACTACATAAATGAAGAAGAGCCAAGTCCACTGTAGAGCATTTCCAGATATATTGAGTGGAGTTGTCCAGTATTTATGGACTGTGGCTGTAGGGGAAGAATAAAGCTTCATCTATAACTTAGTAGTATGGATATAACAATTGAAGTAGTCTTTATATGTATAAGACAAGTATTAACTGCAAGTTCTTTGTCTAAGGCTTCACAGGAGTATTTGGAACATAGCCCAGAATAGACCAAGATTATCATGGTCACAAAAGAATAGTATAGCATGGGCTGTAAGAAGGAATATTAGCCTGAATAAACAAAGATTATCTCCCTAGCTAAGATTTGATTTTTCACCAATTCTTTAGTGAGGAAGTCCAGCTGTCTCATTATCTAGGGATCTTTGTTCCAAAAGCCAGAAACTGACTCTGGCTAACTTAGAGAAAGGGAATGTTTTTGGCAGTATATTAGCTACCCCCAGATTCAATGGGAAGTCTTAAAAACCAAACATGAAAAAATGTTACCATTTCATTAAAGCTGCTGCTGGGTCTTCCCACCACAGGAAACTTGGTCTGAATTTAGGAAATTCAGGGAAACCAATTAATGATCACTTACAAGGAGGTGGTAAAATAAAATTCAAATTACATGGTGCATGAGCCCATAGCAATGGCATTTACACTTTAATGCTCAGTAGGGACACAACTCATTTCCTCCTTTCTGAGCACAGTTTTCTTTTCAAGTAGCTAAGGATACAGTGGAGTTACTTATCCTCCTTTTCATAGTAATATCAAGAGGATGTGAATCATGCAAAGAACAGCCAAACTTCTCACTGTGGAGTGAGGGCAGGAAGAGTGACTGTAGTTGAATATGAAGGAATATGTGGTTCTGTATTTTTGAAAACAAAGGTATTAATATATAAATAAATGCAACATTTTAAATTAAAAAGTCCTCTAGCTTCAGTTCCACCTCTGCATATTCTAACCTGAGGATTTTCTTAATATACTGTTACTCAAAAGATTTGGGACCTAATTAGGTCGTTTTTCAAATTATACTATAAATGTATACTCTGTTTACAATGAAATAATACCCTACAATTCAGTGACCTAAACAGTAAGCAGTTATTACTATTCATGATTCTAAGTCTCAGTGTTGTCTTTGCTAAGCTTATTCATGTGTATACAGTTTGCTGTGCGTTGCACAGACAGATTCCCCAGCTTTGGCTGGGTGCTTCCCCATGTTTGGATTAGTTGACTGGTCGGCTGGTCTAGGACAGCCTTGGCTGGGGCAGCTGAGCTTTCTACCATGTGGCTTCTTAACTACTACTGGGCTGCCTCAAGTTTGTTCACATGACAGTAGCAGATACCAAGAGTAGTGCTAGGCTCGAAACTGCCAAACTGTCTTCCCACTGAGAGACTGAATATAACTATTGGACAGTGGCAAGACTATATATAAAAATGGAATTCTGACTCACAGTCTGCAGCAACCAGTCCAGAAAGTCAGTCCATTATCTATAGAAACCAGTTTAGGAAGCAAACTGCTGTCTCTATCAACCAGCCCTGGAGGGCAAACAATAACCCTGAAACAGTCAGCCCTGAGTGGCTAGGACTTGATTCATAACTGACAGCTTCCCTGATTTTTGTCCCTACCTCCACCTTCAGACCCACTGGAGAAAGCCGAATTATGTACCCCTAACCAGTCACGTAAGATGTCCCTCTCCTAGTTAGCCTGCCTGCAGTTTCCCTACCTCAGCAACCACTAATGAGGGCATATCCGCAACCTTCCCCTTTTTTGCCCACTGGAAAGCTTTCCCACTCTTCCTGCGCAATGCAAGCAACAGTGGCTGACTCCCTTGCCATAGCAAACTGTAATTAAATAAGTTTTCCTTGTTCTCATTTAGATGGTCTTCATTTATTTTTCACAGCACCATTTTTTTTTGGCCAGAGTCATGAAGTCAGCCAGATTCAGTGCATGGGGAAAGAGGTTCTACCTCTTAATGGGATGAGCCACAGAGTCACATTTTAGAAAAAACATGGCTACATGGAGGGGGTATTTTTGCAATCAATCTACCATACTTACCTCTGTGGGCAAAAAACTTTAGAATAATGCTGAATTCTTGATGTTCTATTTTAATCTACCAATTAAAGGAAGACAAAGGAAATAACTGCTTCTAATTTTAATATTTTAAGAGTTTCATATTAATGACTCAGTAAATTTTATAATGCTCCCCCTCTTTTTCCTGAATGGGTTTCTTACGTTTACTGATTTTTGAGAAAATGATTTTCTGCAAAACTTATTCTCATTGCATTTAAGGCAGTGAAGAACATGCGTTAAGAAGTAGCGCAGGATATTAATTCTCACTCAAGAGGTTTTGCTCCACTTAAACTTCATTTCAGGGCCTTCTACCATATTCCCCGGTAGACTGCCCTTTTCTATTTGTTAACACAGGTTTTCATACCATTGAAGTGACAGCATCTTATAATGAACTTTGATTCTGAGCTTTGGGAAAAAATAACAAGAACTAAAACCTTCACTGAGCAATTTTCTTATTGGGTAACATGCAGCACTTACTGCCAGAACCAGGGAGACAATTTTCTGACTGATTTGAAAAGCTATGAGAAAGAAAAAATCTGAAGAAACAGCACATCTGCACAAATTCTTCCTTAATTGTTTATGTACAGTTAAACTTCAATAAAATAACTGTGACTCTCAAAATTCTGTGCCTCAGTAGAGACATTAGTCTATGTCTCTCTGGCAAGTACTGTTTGTCCAAACTCATCAAATAACATTGTTTATATTTAGGCCAACTGTATTCACAAAAGACGCCTACATTTTCTGGTAATTTGGTTAAAATTATAATGGTGAACACTTCATGTGTAAAGTATTTTTCTCTGAGGGAGGATCAGAACAAAGCAAAATGTAAATGAAAAACACAATTGTTGAAATTAGTCTAAGATTTTAAACATGAGTTTAGTGTGCTGTAAACTTCACATTTGAGTATATTATGAAGAAAAAGCAGTTACCTCAATCTCTTATCAGTTTATAAGGCAAATTTTCCCATGACTTGTGAAATTTTAACATATTAAAAGATAGAAATCCTATAAATTTAAAAATATTTCTATATCAAAGCAAAAGTGTTGTTGGTAAGAACTAGAAAATAAACTATAAATGCAATTTTAAAATCACCTGAAATTACAGCTAGCGTAACAGATAAAGGAATGTTTCATTGTGGTTTTGATTTGCATTTCCCTGATGAGTGATATAGACCTTCTTCTCACGTTTCTGTTGGCCACCTGTGTGTCTTTGGAAAAACATCTACTCAAGTCCTCCACCCATTTTAAAAATCAGCTTGTTTTTTGATGAGTTGTGTGAGTTCTTTGTATATTTTGGATATTAACTACTTATTAGCTATATCATTTGCGAATATCATCTCCCATTCAGTAGGCTGCCATTTTGTTTTGTTGATAGTTTCCTTCACTGTGCAAAAAGCTTTTTAGTTTTTGGTCCCATATATTTTTGCTTTTGTTTCCCTTGTCTGAAGAACCAGATCCAAAAAATATTACTAAGACTGATGTAAGTATCCTGCCTTTGTTTTCTAAAAGTTTTATGGTTCTAGGTATTACGTTTAGTTCTTTAGTACATTTTGAATTTATTTTTGTATATGGTGTGAAGAGGTAGTCTAGTTTGAATTCTTCTGCATGTAGCCGTCCAGTTTTCCCAGTGCCGTTTACTGAAGAGTCTGTCTTTTCCCCATTGTATATTCCTGTCTTCTTTGTTGTGGATCAATTGACCATATAAGTGTGGGTTTATTTCTGGGCTGTCTATTCTGTTTCATTGATCTGTGTGTCCGTTTTTTGTGCCAGTCAGTACAATAATGTTTTGATTACTGTAGCTTTTGTAGTATGGCTTGAAATCAGAGAGCATGATGCCTCCAGCTTTAAGATTCCTTTGGCTATTTGGAGGTCTTTAATGGTTCTGTTCAATTTTTAGGATTTTTATGTATTGACTTTGCATCCTGCAACTTTACTGAATTTGTTTATTCTAACCATTTTTTGGTGGAGTCTTTGGGTTTTCTGTGTATAATATCATTTATTGAAATGAACTCCTTATATAAAACACATTTAACTTTTGTCATAATCATGGCAAATATTTTACTTTTTAAAAGTACCCATTTACTAAACTGGATAAATACATTTGTAAATCTGAAGAACCGACACAAACCCAATTTGCTTTTAACTGCAAAGAAACTGGGGCAAATCAGTGAATACAAATCAGTGAATGGCCCAGACCTGGATCTTGAAGATAGAAGATTCTTTCATGTTTTTTCCTGCCTGTTTTGCCTCAAGTTCGACCACATACCTGCTTCCAAAGAAAAGCAGTTTCAGGTCTCACTATGCTCAAAAGCCTGTGTTCCATGGTGTACATGAGCACAGGATATTTGAAGGAGGTGGACAGCTTCCAACAAACTGTTGAACTGCTCCTTCTCCATATATGGGATGTTCTCACATTTGGGCAAGTATATTTGGTAACTACAGAAGTTTACACAGAGTGTAAAATGATTAACAGCCTACAATTTTTTTTATTTATACAGCAAAGGACAGTCTGGAATTGTCACTCCCACCAACCATGAGTTCTGTTCTCCAACTAAAATGTTTTGCGTACTTCAAAATGTGCATGCTTCAAGCCCTGGAATTTTTGGATGCCTGTATCCTGGGAGTGTTTGAATGAGGACCATGGTGTACTCCTAATCAGTCTTCCATAAAGTACTCATGATTCAAAGAAAGTGAAAGAGTTGCACGCTGTGAAATTCCTAGTCTCTTCACTGTTCACACCAGTGTTCAGTAGCCACTTTCCCAATGTCCATAAGATTGGTCTCAGTCTAGTTTCCAGAATCCTTTTTGAGGCCTTGCTATTTGAAAAAATAAAACTTCATTGGGCATTTCATTCGAGAGAGAGAGGGCTTTGAGCTAAACCACTGAATTCAAATCCAAGTTCCACAGTTATTACCTTGCCCAAATCATCTAATTTTTCTCATTGGTGAAATGATGATTGCAATACTGTAATGACCGTTGTATGTCTTGACAATAGCACAGATGAAAATTCCTTGCACAGTTTAAGGCCTTAATAAACAGTAGTTTCTGGGAACCTATTGTAGAAGCAGGCAGTAATCTAGTAAAGAACAACCAGCAGTGCAGCTTTAAGGGGAAAGATCCTAAAGGAACTGCCCCCTTGGAAAAGTGCCCATTATCTGCAGCGTCATTCTCCTCTTGGATTTAGCACTTGCAGGTCCCTTTGCCTGAGAAGCGTTTCCCTGGTGTTGTTACATAGTACTTCCTTTATTCAGTTCTCTGCCCAAATCTCACCTCAGAGAAGCTCCTCCATCTCTCTTACTTCCCTTACTCTGCTCTATTTTTTTCTCACTACATGATGTTATGTTGAATATTTATGTGTACTATAGAAGGTGAATCTCTGAATACAGGCACCGTGTTTCTAAAATGAAAATATCATAATTCTCCTCGTGGCCTCTTTTGCATCATACACTATGCCTCACTATAATCCTAAGTTTGCTTTAAATTTATAATTGTAGTTTTCTCACTTTTCAGATCAGAGTAATAAAAAATTAGTTCCTTGCATACATGGCGATATTCACACATTCTTTAACCTTAACTAAAAAGCATTGTTGCTCGTTGGCATATTCTTCCACCACTTCTCTGTCCAAATAACTCTTGTTGTTCTAGCAAATAGAATTTTTTTTACATGGTTAACATATCAAGACACTAACTGGACTTTGGAGGAAAAAAATGAAATGGAGTCATACGTTAACAATAAAAGCATTTTACCAGGATGATTTTTTCATCAATCTCTTCTGATAATCCTTCATTGAAGGTTATCACTTTGTACAAACCCATCAATTACTTCATATTTTCTCTATTACAGATATTCAGGTGCATGTCTTACCTCCCTGTGAGCCTATAAATTACTTGAAGGCAAAATCTGAGATTATTGTTGTTTTTTTCCTAATTAGTTTCATATAGTGTGCTGTTTATAGAATAGCTATTCAAAATGTGCTGAATAAATGAACAAATAAGCATTTTAATGAGTAAAGATATATCTGATATAACACTGGCTTAAATGCTGTCTGCACAACTTATTACCCATGTGATTTTAGGCAAGTTGCTTTAATTTCCTGTGTCTTAGTTTTCTTATATAAAGGGGCTGAAATATTTTGTTGAGAGAATTGTTTTGAGGACTAAATAAAGATGCCCGCAACAGATATGCAGTAAGCGTTGGTTCACTTTTCTCTCTACGCTCAAATACACTTTCTGGGAAATTGTTCCCTATCCACTCTCTTCCTGACAGTATTGGAACTGGGCCAAAGGAACTATGCCTTGACTGGGGAACTATACTTTCTTGGCTCTTTCCAAGGATGATCGGAGGCCCAAGAGCCATTTTAAGGCTTTAGCCATCACAATGACTTTTAAGCCAGGTTTGTTGTTGCTTTTTGATAGCGCATGTATCTTAACACCTGGTATGCTGCTTTTTTTTTTTTTAGCAGTCAGCTCTGTGTATCAACAGCTACTATCATTATATATACATAGTTCCCAGAACAGCTATATATTCGCTTTCTCATCTGCTTTTCCTCTCTTGTTTCTCTAAATGGGTGGTTTTCATGGTTTCGACCTTGAGGATCCTTTTCCCTCTTAAGAATGTTCAGAAATTCCAAAGAGCTTCTGTTTGAGTTACAACTGTCTATATTATATAAAAACTAAAAGTGAGAAATATTATGTTACTTTAAATTAATTTAAAAACATTGGCAATTGCATGGTAATATTTTTACAGAGTATAACTTCTAAAATAACGAGTTGTTTTGAAAGACTCTAATACCTAGCTTAAGGGAGCACAGCTTGATTTTCATGTTTGCTTCTGCCTTAGTCTCTTGTGATATGCTATCTTTTAAGAATTTTTAAAAAATTTACTTATTTTTACAGATCCTCGTGGTTATCTATTTTATTCATTTATTTTTTTATACAGCAGGTTCTTATTAGTCATCAATTTTATACACATCAGTGTATACATGTCAATCCCAATCGCCCAGTTCATCACACCACCCCCACCCATTGCCGCTTTCCCCCCTTGGTGTCCATATGTTTGTTCTCTACATCTGTGTCTCAACTTCTGTCCTGCAGACCGGTTCATCTGTACCATTTTTCTAGGTTCCACATATATGCATTAATATACTATATTTGTTTTTCTCCTTCTGACTCACTTCATTCTGTATGACAGTCTCTAGATCCATCCACGTCTCTACAAATGACCCAATTTCGTTCCTTTTTATGGCTGAGTAATATTCCATTGTATATATATATATACCACATCTTCTTTATCCATTCGTCTGTTGTTGGGCATTTAGGTTGCTTCCATGACCTGGCTATTGTACATAGTGCTGCAGTGAACATTGGGGCGCATGTGTCTTTCTGAATTATGGTTTTCTCTGCGTATATGCCCAGTAGTGGCATTGTTGGATCATATGGTAATTCTGTTTTTAGTTTTTTAAGGAACTGCCATACTGTTCTCCATAGTGGCTCTAACAACTGACATTCCCACTAACAGTGCAAGGGGGTTCCCTTTTCTCCATACCCTCTCCAGCATTTGTTGTTCATAGATTTTCTGATGATGCCCATTCTAACTTGGGATGATTTGTTGTCTCTTCAGGTATTCCACAGATGCAGGGTACATCATGTTGACTGTGGAGATTTAATTTGCTGCTTCTGAGGCTGCTGGGAGTAATTTCCCTTTCTCCTCTTTGTTCGCCCAGCTCCCGGGGTTCAGCTTTGGATTTGGCCCCGCCTTTGTGTGTAGGTTGCCTGAGGGCGTCTGTTCCCGCTCAGACAGGACAGAGTTAAAGGAGCAGCTGCTTCGGGGGCTCTGGCTCACCCAGGCCGGGGCGAGGGAGGGGTACGGAGTGCAGGGCGGGCCTGCGGCGGCAGAGGCCAGCGTGACGTTGCACCAGGCTGAGGCGTGCCGTGCGTTCTCCTGGGGAAGTTGTCCCTGGATCCAGGGACCCTGGCAGTGGCGGGCTGCACAGGCTCCCCTGAAGCGGGGTGTGGATAGTGACCTGTGCTCGCACACAGGCTTCTTGGTGGCGGCAGCAGCAGCCTTAGCGTCTCGTGCCCATCTCTGGGGTCCGCGCTTTTAGCTGCGGCTCGTGCCCATCTCTGGAGCTCCTTAAGCAGCGCTCTGAATCCCCTCTCCTCACACACCCTGAAATAGTGGTCCTCTGCCTCTTAGGTAGGTTCTCTTAGGCAGGTCCAGCGTTTTTCCCGGACTCCCTCCTGTTTAGCTGTGGCGCACTATCCCCCTTCAGGCTGTGTTCCCACAGCCACCCCAGTCCTTTCCCTGGGACCCAACCTCTGTAGCCGGAGCATCAACTCCCAGCCCCCACCCGTCCTGGCGGGTGAGCAGACAAGCCTCTCGGGCTGGTGAGTGCTGGTCGGCACCGATCCTCTGTGAGGGAATCGCTCCGCTTTGCCCTCGGCACCCCTGTGGCTGGGCTCTCCCCCGCGGCTCCGAAGCTTTCCCCCTCCGCCACCCGCAGTCTCCGCCCGCGAAGGGGCTTCCTAGAGTGTAGAAGCTTTTCCTCCTTCACAGCTCCCTCCGGGGTGTGCAGGTCCTACCCCTATTCTTTTGTCTCTGTTTTTTCTCTTTTTTTTGCCCCACCCAGGTACGTGGGGAATTTCTTGCCTTTTGGGAGGTCTGAGGTCTTCTGCCAGCGTTCAGTAGGTGTTCTGTAGGGGTTGTTCCACATGTGGATGTATTCCTGATGAATTTGTGGGAGGAAGGTGACCTTCGCGTCTTATTCTTCCGCCATCTTGAAGGTCTCTCAACTTCTGAGATTTTTGACCCATAAAATGGGCTCGTAGAGCTCTTTATCTGTGAATTTGTTATCCCTTAAGAAAAGGGAAGGATGATCCCCAAAGATGCTTCTCCTTGGTTACCAAAAGCAGGGCTACCTCATTGGCTCCAGAGGGCAGGGCCTGGGCTGAGGGGATGGGGGCAAACTAATTGCAACCGTTAATGAACTCTCATTGTCTCATGGTACTGCTTTTTAAGAAGTAATATGCAAGGAACTTTTTATTCAGGGTACTGTGTGCCTTTGTATTAGATATAGCTTAAGAGAAAACGTTTTTGTCTCTTTATTATGCAGGTATTTCCTGTATTAGCAGATGGAAAATATCTTTTCTAAAGCCTAGCTCTAGGATTCTTTTAGATAGCACTAGGAGAAAAGAGTTAGTAGTTAATCTTGAGATGACTCAAGTTACAATATTGTAAAGAAAAAATGAGGGTGAGTGTATTAACAACTACAGTGTAGAGCTAGAAATGTTCTCCATCAAGAATATTTTTAAGATTGGGATGTAAATGAAGATTTTAAGCATCCAATGCAACAAAGCTATTCAGGAACAGAGCAGTTTTCCTGAAACCTGCAAGAAATGTTTCCTTTAGGAACTCCTGTGTTGTCACACTGATATGTGCCTGAGGTATGTACAGGAAATATACAGTATAGATCAAAATGCCAGGGTAGTTTCAAACTGAGTTCTAAATCTCATTTTAATGAGACATTTAAAGCTATTACAGCACAGAGTGGAATTAAGTCCAAAATAGATGGCACAGATGACTATTCAGAAAACAAATATGAATATATTTAAAATAGCCAACATTATTAAATGTCAAGTTAATTATTGTGCTGCTCTAAAATAAAAATTCAAAAGTAATACGTTGGTTTGCTGGATAAACCAAAAAATTATTTGCCGTTTTCCTTCAAGTCTAAAATACAATAATTAAGAAATTTTGTTCCAATTAAACATATGGAGAAAACTACACTGAATACATATAACGTTATCCAATACGAGAGTAGTCTATGGACTACACTTTAGAAAGCAGGTCAATGAGGAGTTCAAGAAGCCTTCTATGGTATAAAACCTGGAATAAATTTTTGCAGTGTACTGAGGAATTCCTCAGGACTCATAGCTAAGTTTTCACAGAGTGTCAGGAATTTCTCTAGCTATTAGGGTGTGTCTGAATATTTTAGTAACTTTTTTTGTGTCAGTTTATAAGGATTGTGGATCAATGTAATTTACACTAGAGTGAAGCTTATTTTCTTTGAAGGACTTTTATGAAACTTAAAGGGACCATCATTCGACAAATATATAGCTTTGGAATAGTACTTTGTCTACGTTACTCCCCCACTTAGCACAGAAGGTTAAACTCTTCAAAGTCAGTAGACATTATGAGTTATGTCAAACATTTTTCAGGCAAAGATTTTGTAAAATGCTAACACAATTTAGTTAATTTAGCGAAGACCTTGGAAGCTTTTATTTATATTAACTCTGCCCCTGTTGTGAGGGTTCTAATGAAATATGTCTTATCTCAGTAGCTTTAACTGTGATAAATTCCTGCTTCAAAATTAATCTTTTGTCTTGGTTTCATTTTTGTTTTCTTTTTAAATTGTACTGTTACTTTACAATTTGAGGAACATCGTTCTAATTAAGGCACTAAGTTAAATAAAAGAGATATTCTTTGTTCAATAAATAAAAAAATAATATGTTAAAAAGTTGAACAGGGAAATTATTGTCTTATATATTAGGGTAATTGCTTACATAAATAACCCTTGACAACTTGGTGGTGGAAAATAATCATGATATAGCTGGGTATTCACTTATAGATTTTAACACTTTTAACTTGAGTTATTAACAATGAGATACCAAAAGTATATGTCCTACTATGTGTAAAGGGTTTCAGACTTTTATGGAGATGATAAAAGTATTTCAACAAATGTCTGCTTTCCTTTTAGTGTGTAAGAATTATTTATCACCGTAGAGTTTTCATGTAGTCTTATATTTTAAAGATGCTCTATACATCGCGATCATTGCTATCATAAAGACTTCACTATAACGTTGTATGTTGTGATTGAAGCAACTAACTTCTCCCTGCTAGAGAAAATTTGAGATGTCATTTGTATCCATTCATAATTATTCTGGTTTTGAGGGTCTTTTAGGGATGATAGAAGTTTGCATTAGTACTAGAATGATCAGATTTTCAAGGTTAACTAAAGCCTTAAAATTTTCAATTCATGAATGTTTCACAACTAAGCTAACCATTCATTGACATACTCCATCTTTCAGTACCAAATGTAACTTTTCATTTAAAATATTGATACTGTTTTCAGATGGTTTTGGAATTTTTAGCTAGAATGAAAATCTCCAGGATTTTTTCCAGGATGTATGAACTTAGCTGTTTGACCACTTGAAAACAAGCAAATGTATCATTTTCATCATACATATTATAGCTTTTAGTTATTAACAGCATTTTAGTTAAATTATTAACTACATTAGCAGTCCAATTTGCGATCTTCATGACAGAGTTTACACAGGGGTTAGCTAAACTTTTCTGTAAAGATCCAGATAGTAAATACTTTGTTTTTTGGACCATATGGTCTGTCACACCACTAGACTGGTGCTGTGTGAAAGAAGCCACAGACAATATGCAAATAAATGAGTGTGGCTGAGTTGCAATAAAACTTTATTTACAAAAGCAGACATCAGCTTGGTTTGAGCATGTGCACTCATTTGCTTATGCATAGTTGATACCATTTTAAGTGTGCGGTATATATTTTCAGTTTTCTGCTACGTATATCCTGCTTGTTTTACTTTTATTCAATATGTCTAAAACTGAGGTACTATTTTTTGTCCTATTTCTCTACTTTAACCATCCTCATAGTCCTTCATGCACAATAAAGAACATCCTAAATGGATTCTCATTTTTTTCTCAAATATACTCACTCAGTAGAACATATATGGGACATTAGTGCAACTCCAATTCACAGCTCCATTTTTCTGTTGAACCCATTCTACAGAATTGCTTTTATTCTAGTCAACAGTACCCACTGAATTGATAAATCCAATGGTCAATTTTCAGTTCTCCTTAATCTTGATCATTTGGTATTTGATAGAGTACTCTGCTCATTCATTCAGTCCTCCTTGAAACACTTTATTCCTTTGTCTTTCAGCATACTGCACTTCAGTGATTTTATCTCCAGTATCACTAGCTGCTCTTCTTGTCCTCTTTGTTTCTCACTTCCCTGACCTCTTAATGTTGGAATTCCCCAGAGCTGAGACATTCTCTATTCAGTAAAAGTCTGTACATATTTTTCTTTCATGATGTGGAAGGCTTAACTCCTGTCTTTCCCTTTTTGGGGAAAAGACAGTGATATATGATACATTTAAATGTTTTCAGAGGTTTTGGAGGTTAATTTGTATAGTTAGAAAAGAGGGGATTTTGATAAAAGTGAATAATTTGTTACGTGTTTAATAAGGAAATTTGGCATTATAAAATAGAAAAGTTGCTTTTGCAATAGGTAGCAATAAAACCTTTTTCCCCAAAGTAGTTATCTTTTACTTACAAGAAATATGAACGATTTTTAAAAGCAGCATAGTCTTTCTTAGAAGTCTCATGTATTCATTACGTAAGTCAGGCAGTCAGTTCTAAGATCTAGTAACATCAAGGAAAATTGTTTAGACTAATGTATATTACCACAAAAATATAAATTTTCACAAATGTTAACAAGCTCATGGTATCTTAAGTTGAGCTTTTGAACCTTTAAAAATAAATGTCTGACATTTATTTTTAAGCTCTTCTATTAATCTCCAATTTGAAGATTTTTGAATGTCAGGCATATAGTTACTTGCACAAATATATGGTCATATTTAAATCCAGTAAATTACTTTGACAGTCATGCATTTTTTCAAGAAAAATTAAAGGACGTGATTATGCTTTTTTTGAAAAACATGTGACATTTTCTGTAGTCATATAGTTTGAAAATTAGCACATATTTAGTGGTGTGGTACATCATTTCTAAAAATGACTGTTAAATTATTTCCATATATGTTGGATTTGTTCCCTACCCTTCTATGTGGGAACACCCTGCATTGAGACCAATAGGATGGGGTAGAAGTGAAACTCTCAGATATGGGCATAAACCTTGAAAGACCTGGTAGCATCCACTTAACTCTTTTGGAATCCTGAGGCACCATGCTGAAGAGGTCCAGGAATACCCTGCTGGAGAGACCACCTGGAGATAGAGTTGTCTGGTCCACATCTGGCACCTCAATGCTAGGTATTTGATGGAAGCCTTTTTGGCTTCTTTGGCCCTTCTCGAGTCTCTGGAGGACTACAGACCAATGAGACACCTTAAGCAATGAACCAGAGCAACGAATTAGCTCAGCCCAGCCGAGACTGCAGAATAATAAGTAAATGTTGTGTAGGCTACTACGTTTTTGACAGATTGTTGTGTAGCAGTAGATAACATGATAGAATTGATACCTGATACAAACGGGTGCCTTTACTGGAGAACTTCTGACTCTTTAATCTGGCAAATTACATTTTGACTCCTTAGAATGAGATGTTCTCAGCAAATTCTTTGGTCTGTTTGAAACAAGCTGTCTAGTGTGTTAAAAATATTAGATATTTTCTGAATATTTCTGAAGGTCTAAAGCAGTACTGATGGAAATATGAGTCAGATACATTTAAAAAATTACCAATAGCTACATTTTAAAAAAAGCTAAAAATGGGAAATTTAACCAAATATATTAAAATTTTATCAAGTAATCAAAAACATATTGAGATATTTTACATGTTTTCATTTTGCCGTATTTTATTTTATTTTTTGACAAGAAAGTAGGATTTATTGGTGGGCATGAGTAAGGAGGGGACAGCACCAAGGCTTTCATGAGTGCAGGGCTCGCCATCTGTCCAGGGGGCCACGATTAGGGATGTGTTTGACTCCACAGCCATCCGGGATAAGCCGCTTTCCTGCCACCATGTTTTCAAATTCGTCTGCATTAAACTTAGTAAATCCCCACTGCTTGGAGATGTGGATCTTCTGGCGGCCAGGGAACTTGAACTGGCCCCTGAGGAGGGCCTTAATCACCTGCTCCTTGTTCTGCAGCTAGGTGCGGGTGGACATTTTGACTTGGCCAATGTGGACCCTCTGCCTCATTTTAATTTAGGACCTTTAAGAGGTGATTATCTCCAGATGCTCTCATATTCTGAGGAGCTGGGAATTACAGCTTCAACATAAGAATTTTGAATGGACATAATTCAGCCCATAATACTACTTTAAACGTAAGTCATACGGAGGTCTCCCACTCTAATCTGTCACCTCATAGATCATTCTTTCTTCGCTTTTAATTAACCTCCCACTCTAAAAGCAGTAACCCCAGCTCCCTGAGATTCACTTAGTTGTTCAATTTCAGTAAACATGTATAAGAATATCAGAACTGTTAACCTGTACCCCTGTGTGAAACAACTTTATCAACTAAGTATGTTTATGTACAGTATCTTTTGCTTTGAGTCTTATAGTCTCCACACATATCTAAAGTTACTTAGGTCAGTATCTTTCCCACCATCCTCTTCAGACAGGTTATTTCATACATTTGTAATACCATTAGATTCTTACAGTTTGAATTTCTGTGTGACTTCCTAAATGACTTAAAATTTGCATGCATTAAAATTTACTCTTTGTCCTGTAAAGTTCTGAGTTTTGACTTAAGCAGTAGTGTCATGTTTGCATCATAGTACCATAAAGAATGGTTATCACTCCCCTAAAAAGTTCCCTGTAGCTCACATGGTAGACCTTCCCCGAACCTCTGGAAACCACTTTTATCATTGTTGTTGCTATAGTTTTGCATTTTTCAGAAAGCCATGTAGATGGAATCATATTATGTAACATTTCTGAAATGGCTTCTTTCACTTAGGAATATGCATTTAAGAATCATCCCTGATTTTGCATGGTTTGATAGCTCATTTGCTTTTATTGATAAATGGTTTTTCATTGTATGTATATATCATAAATTGTTCATAGTAGTTGGTTTTAGGGCTGTAGTATGGTTATTCAGTGTGATTCTTGTTTAGAGCTTTTAATTCTGTTGTAGTATGCTTAATTCAGTTGAAGAACTGGAGAAGAGTTATGAATCAGCATAGTCTCATTGACTCCAGCTCTGAGTTTTATAGGTAATATACTAGTACTAAAGAAATACAGCTTTTTTATGCAGAAAATGCTTTTGGTAAAGGCAAACTATATTGAATAGCTAATGGAGCATCATTATGCTAGAAAAAAAATAATAAGATCTTGACCTTCATTGCCTCACACATAGGTATAGTATTTTAGCTCCATTTATCATAACCCTGTACAGTATCCAAGAACACTCTGATGTAATGTAACTTTATACATCCTTTTCATCTCCTCCCTTCTAAAAGCAGATATCAGGTCCTGTAAGACTGTGTTGTACTTTAGTTTCTTTGTTGCTCCTAAACACACACAAAGCTCTTACCAATTTTACCTCTGTTCTATCTACCATCACAGTCTTATTTTTTAAAATGTCACTAAGATTATTCATGTCAGAATTTGGAGAAGAGAGATACCATAAATTACAGTTTTTTGGAAAATTTCTTAGAGATAATTTTATTTGGTCCTTCAAGAATGATTAATGTGTGGTAAGCAAAGTGGATGGTGGGAGGGTGTTGTCAATAACATTCCAAATTAGGGTAGACATACACAGAGTACTAAATTATAATACACCCATTTTGAAGGTAAAGAAGTTGACCTTCATATATAAGAACTTTGTGGGAAATGAAAAGATATGTGATTTAAATGATATTGACATCAATTGCAGTAGCCAAGCGTGAACTATTAGGTCATTACTGAATCTGAGAGAGAAAGGTCTCCCTCAGATCCTCAAATATTGAGTCCAGTCTCGATAATTGCCTGAAAAGAAAAAAAATTTCTCAGTCTACTTTGGATAATCTGTTTCTGACATTTATAGCTTAAATTATGTACAGAAGTTCTCTGGTCAGCTCTGATCACCTCTTGATCACCTCTTGTTAGCCTTTCTTCATTGAAAATTGAAGGCTAAATTTTCTAATCAAGGAGGAAGAGCAGAACTCTTGAGAACAGAGCCAATGAATTTTACAGCTGAGTTTTCTATTTTGTTGTGTGTTGCTTCCAGTGTTTCCAAATCCTCTTCCATTCTGAGTTGGTGGCAGACAGCTGGGTCTACGTTAGGGCATGAGCAATTATGTTGAAGGACTGTGTGTAGAGTATTTGAGACATGATGATGATAATAATTATTTTTATGTAAATGCTCTAGCATTAAATTTACATATAATAGTCTCTTTCTTTTAGTGCCTTATACTTCATCTAATTATAGGGCTTTTGATCAACTGGTCTCTGGCAGTGAAAATTATCTTCTGCATAATTGGCCCCAAACCCAAACCTCCTACATTGTTGCCTTTTTGTCTCCTTTCACACATTCTACTTCAAGTATTTTGTCAGGGTCCTTTGTGGGGAAAAACAGTTAAAAATTTTAAAGTACTTAAAGAATCATTTGAATTTGTCACCAATTTAGAGTGACCATATTTTATATATCTACATATATGAAGACTCACTTAGAACTGAACATTACCAGCTATAAGAAGTTGTTAAAGGTTATGCTGTATTAGAGTTCTCCAGAGAAAAAGAACGAATAGGGGGTATGTGTGGATATATAGATGTATAAATATATTTATACAAACATGTATGTAGGAATATAAATAAATATATATGGAGACTTACTGTAAGGAATTGGCTCATTTATGGAGGTTGGTAAGTCCCAAGATCTTACAGGGTGAGTCTGCAAGTTGGAGACTCTGGTGAGCCAGTGATATAGTTCCTGTCTGAAGGTTAGCAGGCTTGACAGACATGAAAAGCCAATGTTTCAGTTCAAATCCAAAGGAGGAAAAAGCTGCTGTCCTAGTTTGAAGGCAGGTAGCCAGGAAGAACTCTGTCCTACTTGGGACAGTAGGCCTTTTTGTTCTTTTCAGGTCTTCAATTGATTGAGGCCCACCTACATTAGAGAGGGCAATTGGCTTTACTCAGTCTGCCAATTTAAATCTCAGTCTCATCCCAAAGCACTCTCATAGACACACCCACAGTGTTCAGCCAAATATCTGGACACCTCGTGGCCCAGTCAAATTGACACATAAAATTAGCCATCACATTATATTTTGAGTTCTAGAAATTACTACTGGATTAATGATGAAATACGGAGGAAAATCTTGGCACATACTTCATAACAAGCTGCAGAGATTAAATAGGTAGAGCACTCCTCTAATGAAAAGTAAAACCCTACCTAGTTTTCCGCCTGTGTTGGGGAAAACAGTTCTTCACTACTGTGTGTCTCCTTTTACAATGAAACCACATGGAACACTTTGCTTCTGACGCTTATGGTCACCGAATGTGTGGGGATGTTTTCCTGCAACAGTGATCAAGTCTCACACAGCAACTGGGTGTTCTACAATTGAACTCAGTCCAGACACTATTTACCTAGAGATGGTATCAGATCCCACAGGTTAAAGGCTTAGTCCCACAAAACTTCACCTCTGCTTCCTCAAAACACACACACACACTCACACACTCACACACACACACACTCACACACACACACACACACACACACTCGCTCTCGCTCTCGCTCTCGCTCTCTCTGTAGATAGCAGTTGCAAGCCCAGGTTCTCACCTTTGCTTCTAACAGGCTATAGCTCAAAGGTTGCAGTGATCTCCTCCTTGGGATAATTTACTAGAGCATCTCACAGACTGCAGGGCAACACACACTTAAATTTACCAGCCTATCAAAGGATATGATAAAGGATACAGAAGAATAGTCAGATGAAGAGATACAAAAGGCTGTGTCTGGGAGGATCCTGAGTGCAGGAGCTTCTGTCCTGGCAGAGTTGGGGTGCATTGCCCTTCTGATGTGGATGGGTCTGCTAACCTGTAAGATCTCTGAAACCCATAGTTTTGGGATTTTATGGAGGCTTCATCACACAGGCATAATTGATCCTTAGCACTATTTTCAGCCCTTCTCCATTTCAAGAGCTTGGGGATGTGGGGCTGAAATTCCAAGCTTCTAATCACGGCTTGGTCTTTCCAGTGACCAGCACTCATCCAGGAGGCATCCAGAAAGCCACCTAGAGTTGTCCCATTAGAACAAAAGACACTCCTGTCACATGGGAGATCTCTGTATCGGGAACTGGAGTCAAAGACAAAATAATAGAAAAAAAGATATCACTAGTGCTGTCCTCACTTAAGAAATGACTAGGGTTTCAGGAGCTGTTTGCCAGGAACCGGGGGCAGGGACCAATACATATTTTCCATTATCTCACACCTATCTTACAATGAACCTATTAAGTGCTAGGGTGTGAATTTGTAGACTTTGCTATTTTTACCGTATTATGTCTTTAACCACCTGGAACACAAAATTAGTTGAGTTTTACATACTGCACTCCTATGTCCACATTATATTACAAGATGGTGAAAATTGGAAATGATTCCTGCATGATGCCACCAATGACAGCACTAGAATGGGGAGGGCATTGGAGGTCAATACTGTCCTTAGACTTGGGCAACAGGCCCTGAATATCACAAATACTCAAACATAAAAGACTTTTTTAGTTAAGGAATTTTTTGAAGAAAACATGTTAACAATTGAGCAAAATGGAATTATAAGTGAGGGAAACATGAACCAAGATAGCCATCCAGGCTACAGGATAACTGAATGGGCTTCGGGGTCTATGGTCTCTGTCTAGGGTTTGTTTCAAGTTTAGCTCTCCAAATTCCCCTAATAATGTCTAGGCAGACTGGTTATCTCAGACCACTGTTCTTTCTCCCTTTCTCTGCTTGTGTGAAGTAGTTTGGGAGCTATGGGGAATTGCCTGGCAGTTCTGAATTGGAAACTGGTAATGTGAAGGAGGAGAACTTGTTTGACTTTGTGGGCAGTTTGACCTGGTAGTCTCCATCCAAGTTTCAGGTCCAGTCACTGCCTGAGTTTGGGATCTGAGCACTCTTGCCCGTGATCTGTCTAGAACATCCACATTATCACTCAGATGGGAGGGCTGACTCTGGTAATGGTGTAATTATATCTTAAACATCTTTATACTCATTCTCTGTGGGATTACTGGGAAGCAGGACCCTTCATGGAAACACAGCCTGGGACAAGGGCTGAATCTATAACTAAAATATTTAAACGTATGACATGTGGGCCTACATTTGCCCTCTTGGCTTGTTGCTGTGATGGTCAAGGCAGTATGAGACAGTGTGGCTTATACACAGTATTAGGAAATTCATGGAAGACGGCCAAGATCCTTGCATCATATTCCTGAGGGAGGGAAGAATGGGGGCTGCAGAAGTGATTGTAAAGTTAGTAGGCAGAAGAATTGAAAACAGGTAGTGAAATATATAAGAGTGTGTGGGGGGGCGGAGTTTGAAGGATTTGGGGGCTGATCAGTGAGTAGAAAAGTTCGTGGTACTAAGAGTAGGGGAAAGGGCCTTCAGCGTTTTCCCTGCCTCCTGTTCTTCCCACCCCCTTCCCAATAAGGAGTCCTCAGCAGTGGTGCCTGAGTATGGCCTCTGCCCAGTGACTCAGGTAAGGAAACCTAGGAATGAAGGTGACAGAGCTAAGACTGCAAGTATGTGAAGAACATGATGGTATGGGGGACTCTGAATCTTTGACCTCAACTCTCTTTAGAGATGGCTGTGAATTGGCTGTGCAGCATGTCGGATGTGGGGAGGGCAACTTTCCCACATGAAGCATGACAGGTAAAGCCTTTGTAATTGCCTGTGTTCAGAAATGAAAAATCACACAGGTTTCTTCAGCCAGGAACCAGATTCAGGCAATTTTTTTGAGGCAGTGACATGTGACTTTCAATTAAGTGGACACCAGCCAAACAAAGGCAAAGGAGGTAATTCAAATAAAGTTGGAAACATAGATTTGGACTATAAGGGTATTGTTGTAAAGAGCAAAACATTGAAGTAAGCTAGAGCTGTAATACACAAGGGGAAGGCGACTTAAACAAGAGGCTAGGGAAGAAGCATGACGGGTTGTGGAAGTGCTCACCTTTAGTCATTTTAAAATTGGGAGAGATGATCCTGCAATAGAATATGAAACTGAAAGCAAACAGATAAATGGAAATGGAAAAATATAGCCATATCAGAACAACAAAAACTAGAAGGAGACAGTAATAATTATCTAACAGTGGTTAAAGATACAACTCTGAATTCTGTCGACTCTCTTCAAATCTTCACTTTTTCTAACTGCCTCAATTTTAAGTTTTAAAAAATAGCTTTTAGCTATTACTGTATACCATCTCATATTGATTCACTTTGGCCTCTTTAGAAAGGTTGGCTACTCCTCAGAATTAAAAATAGAACTACAGTTTAGCAATTCCTCTCCTGGATATTTATCTGAAGAAAATGAAGACACTAATTTGAAAAGATATATGTACCTCTGTGTTTATTACAGCATTATTTACAATAGTCAGATTATGGATAAAGAAGATGTGTATATGTATATTCAGTGAAATATTACTCAGCCATAAAAAGTGAAATCTTGCCATTTGTGATAACATGGATGGGCCTGGAGGGTATTATACTTGTGGAATAAGTCAGACAGGGAAAGACAAATACCATATGATTTCACTTATATGTGGAATCCAGAAAACAAAACAAATGTACAAACATAAAATTGAGAACAAACAGGTGGTTGCCGGGGGGGGGGGTGGTGATGATGGGAGATAAAGACATACAAACTTCAAGTTATAGCACAAATAAGTCACAGGGATGAAAGGTACAGTGTGGGGAATATGTTAAGTAAGTACCTAATGTCTTTGTATGGTGACAGATGGTAGCTTGACCTATCCTGGTGATCATTTTGAAAGGTATAGAAATACCGAATCACTATGTTATGCACCTGGAACTAACTCAGTACTGTAGGTCAGTTATACTTTGAAACAAACTCATGGAAAAAGAGATCAGATTTATGGTTTCCGGAGGTAAGGGGTGAGGCGAGGGGGACTCGGATGAAGGCAGTCAAAAGGTACAAACTTCCAGTTATAAGTTCTAGGGATATAATGTACAGCATGATAAACATAACTTATAGTACTCTATGTAAGTATGTGAAAGTTGAGAGTATAAATCGTAAGTTCTCATCACAAGGAAAAATCTTTTACTTTAGTTTTGTATCTCTATGAGATGACGAATGTTCACTAAACTTACTGTGATAATTTCGTGATGCGAGTCAAATCATTATGCCATACATCTTAAACTTATACAGTGCTGAATGTCAGTTATCTCTATAAAACTGGAAGGAAAAAAGGAAGAAAAAGTGGTAGCTAGAGAACACAAATTTCCCACACATCTTTACAAAGGAAATCCCTGGATTAAATACACAATAAAATTAATTACAACAAGGGGGAGAATTGGTTATCATTCGCTTTGGCTTTGTGGGTATATCTTTTAAACTTAATTTTCAGTGGGACATTATCCTCTTTATTTTTCCTACAATAACTTTAAATAAGATTCAAGACTATTTTACTGTGCTTATGTTTAAGGAAAGAGGTTTTTTTTTCCTGTACTCAGAAAGAGGAACATACATCAGGGTGGCTCCAAAATTGCCTCATAATTTCTGAAAGCTGCCTGCTGTCTTCACTTCCTTTTAGTTCAAACTTCATTCCATTTCTCTCATTTTTTCAGTCCTGCTCTTTGTGAATTTACATCCAGAAGTTTGTCTTCAGCCTGAAGCTTTGTCTAAAGGAGAAGATTTCATTAGCTATTTCCATGAGTTCATAGATCCCAGATAATTCCCGTGTTGTCAGATCATTCAAAGGTTCTTTCGTAGCTGCAACTTAATTGGAGCTCACACGTGCACTCGCATTTTTCTGCAGAATTCAGATTGGCCATTCAAGTTTTCTAGTTGATAATTATTTACAACTCTCCGGGCTTTCAGAAGTTTTTTTGCGTTTTCTGTTTCTTACCGCTTCTACTACTATACAGGTTTTATGTGTGTTTGGGTTTCTTCCTCACCTATTAGAGTCTTGGCGATACAAGTGGAAACTTTATCATTCAGGTTTGTTTTATATGTTGTATTGAAGTTTTTTACCTGTTATCCTAGTTGCTGTGTCTGTTTTGTGGAGGTATATTAGAAGATTCAAAATCTACAGACTGCTTATAATAGAATCTTTAGATTTTTAAAATTGTATGAAGTGGATCAACGTTTATTTACTGAGTTTTACATGGCAGGAATTATGGTATATAATACGTACAGAAAGTGATTGTCTTCGTATTATCATCTCTTAATGATAGTAGATAACACAACAATTACGGTGCCTAGTTATCGTAGGAAACAAAGCACATAGGAAGGGAGCCAATTCAGATTGGGGTATGTGTGTGCCCACTTATAAGAGGCATTATTCAGGGAGGTAGTATCTTAACCAAATTCTAAAGGAAGGAAATATTTAAATTAGTGGTATAGAAAAATACTTGTGCAAAAGCCTTGAGAGTGATGAAATTACATCTTGTGGTAACTATAGTTTATTATAATGGATGTATACATGCAAGCTAAAGAATTTATATTTATCTGGAGAGAAATGAAAGGCTGGTTAAGAATGTTTAGCATGAGAGTGATGTTATTTTTTACCGGTTTTTTAATCTTTAAATATGGCAATCTGAATACAAAGCTTTTATTGGATCTGTTGTGGGGCTGATAGGTCAGTGGTTTACTCAGATATATTTAATACACAAAAATAAGAATGACCCTAACCAAGATGCTTTGGCATTAAAAACAGTACTCCAAGAACATTGCCCTCTAAGATCTTACAATCAGGACAAGGTAATGTAAATAGCACAGGGAAAGTTAAATAGAAATAAAGTTCATTGACTGGAGTGACCAAAGAGTCCTTTGTGCAGGGGACACAAGAATTAAGCATATGCTTAAATTTTAATTCCTATGTTAGAACTTTTGCTGATGGACGTGTTACGGGAAATATTTCCACAGAATTTTGATGTTTCGTCTAAAATATTAAGGCAGTATTTTTTAAGTGCACTTACATGTAACTTGTATATTTTGGTTTCTGCCATTTACTATCTTATTCATAAAGGCTGTTTTGGATCTATAAGCATCTTTTGTTTCTACAAACTAGATTTATAGGAAACAATTTTTATTCCTCAAGTTCTTTCTACTGAACTTAATGTGAAACTAAGTCCTGTAAATCTTATTTACTATACATCCTTGTTATCACTTGGTTAATTTCATCCTTGCCATACTGACTGCCCCCTTAGTTTAGACCATAGCATCCTTTGAAAATATTGGTTAGGGGCCATATTATAAATCTCTTCTTTTAACAATACCTTTTATCCAATGTCCATCTCCCAACTCCAAGCCCAAGAAGATGGCTTTCCACAGCCATTAAAAAAGTGAGGTTTTTTTCCTCTTAAGTGTTTAGCTTCCAAGAGGAAAATGTAGCAGATATTACAAAACAGTATTTTACTCATTCTGTTCAAGCAGCTGAAAAAGAGTAAAGAACATTTTACTGGAAATCGAGGCCTGTTGAATTTTAACTTCCAGTATAACCAGTTGCATTTAATTTCACTGAGCTTCTGATTTTATTTGAAAAGTAAATAACATGTTCAAGGTCACTTCGTTTAAAACAGTGGATTTGAGACTCAAAACTTGACGAGCTGACCCAGTCACAAACTCAAAAAATATTCCAAGTCAACTTTACCGAGCTCAAACAAATTTTCTTTTTCTGCTGTTGAGAAACTGATCATATATAGTAGGGCTGTTTTGCAAGAATGCTTTGACTTATTTCTGGTTTTAATCATGTTAAGAATTTTGAAGATATACCAAACAGAGGTTAATTCTGGCTTCGCAAGTGTTAAGCTCTGTGACCTTGACAAGACTGTTGATGTCTTTAAACTGGTTTCCTATTGTACAACAATTGTGGCAGTAAGGTTTGTCATAAAAGAAGAAATGCCAATTGCTTAACAATTGCCTAGCATACAACTTGGCTCATAAATTGTGAAGATACTAAGTTTTGGCTTTGCAGTTCCCTTAAAATTTCATTGCAAGAATACATATTCTTCCAATTCTTAAATAAGGACATACAATTGATCAATTCCCTATTTTAACACACATAAAAAAATATGCTAAGGGAAATTACGGATGGACAGTTTTGGGCTTTGAGTTGAGGAAATGTGGCATGAATGCAGATTAACTGAGAAAGAAAGGGGCCAAGTTCCCTCCTCTTCTTCTTTCTGCTATCTTGGTTTATAATAACTGACTTTATTGTCAATATTTTATGGTGTTGTCTTCTGTGTTCTCAGACAGCATGTGTGTATCTTCAAAGTATGAAGTGTCTTTGATATCCCTACAAAACACACTCACAAACATACACTCATATTTCTCTAGGGAGAATTTGATATTTAATTGAGCATGAGGAAAAAGTAGAGGAGGTAACTTGAATGAAAAAACAAGGTTCAAAACAGGTTGAGTATGGAAGATACTTCATTTATGTTTGGGTCTGAGTGTTGTTAAAATATAGTCTTCTAAATTTTGGAAATAGTACCATAATCAGGAAAAATATTTTGGCTTAAACATTTGAAATCAGTGTAGAGGTAGAAAATATGCCACAAAATGGACTGTCAATAAATAGCAACTGGTTGTTAAAAAGACAATTTATCCTTTCATCTAAACAATTACCTACATGAAAATGTGCCGGATCTTATCAACACACCCCTCGTTTTTGTTTCCTATGACAGCTGCTCATTCCAGTTGGGTCAGTGTCAGAAGAAAAATCAATCTCAGTGAAATGATTAATTCCTCATAAATCCAGTCTTTTATATTTCCCAGTTGCCCATTTGGCTGATTGTTCAAGAGTCATCTTTCATATACTTAGAATCCAGGAAAAAAACGACCACCAGAATCTCCATATTCAATGGGCAAGTTAAACACTTACAAAAGGAATATTATATACACTGAGCACCTACTGTATGCCTTCTTCCATTTTTTTTTTTAATATCTTTATTGGAGTATAATTGCTTTACAGTGTTGTTATTTTCTGCTTTACAACAAACTGAATCAGCTATAGGTATAGTATATCCCCATGTCCCCTCCCTCTTGTGTCTCCCTCCCACCCTCCCACCCTCC
>NW_021703785.1:20018199-20154765 GCF_005190385.1 Monodon monoceros | reverse complement strand
CACCCCTCTAGGTGGTCACAGAGCACCGAGCTGATCTCCCTGTGCTATGCAGCAGCTTCCCACTAGCCATCCATTTTACATTTGGTAGTGTGTATATGTCCATGCCACTCTCTCACTTTGTCCCAGCTTACCCTTCCCCCACATGTCCTCAAGTCTGTTCTCTATGTCTGCGTCTTTATTACTACCCTGCTGCTTGGTTCAACAGTACCGTTTTTTTAAATTCCATATATGTGTGTTAGCATAAAGTATTTGTTTTTCTGATTTACTTCACTCCGTATGACAGACTCTAGGTCCATCCACCTCATTATAGTAACTCAGTTTTGTTCCTTTTTATGGCTGAGTAATATTGCATAGTATATATGTGCCACATCTTTAACCATTCATCTGTCGAAGGATATTTAGGTTGCTTCCATGACCTGGCTATTTTAAAAGGTGCTGCAGTGAACATTGGGGTACATGTATCTTTTTGAATTATGGTTTTCTCAAGGTATATGCCCAGTAGTCGGATTGCTGGGTCATATGGTAGTTCTGTTTTTAGTTTTTCAAGGAACCTCCGTACTCTTCTCCATAGTGGCTGTATTAATTTACATTCCCAGAAACAGTGCAGGAAGGTTCCCTTTTCTCCACACACTCTCCAGCATTTATTGTTTGTAGATTTTTTGATGACGGCCATTCTGACAAGTGTGAGGTGATACCTCATTGTGGTTTTGATTTGCATTTCTCTAATGATTACTGATGTTGTGCCTCTAATGATTACTGATGCTGAGCATCCTTTCATGTGTTTGTTGGCAATCTGTATGTCTGCTATGGAGCAATTTCTACTTAGATCGTCCACCCATTTTTGGATTGAGTTGTTTTCTTGATATTGAGATGCATGAGGTGTTTCTAGATTTTGGAGGTGAATCCTTTGACAGTTACTTCATTTGCAAATGTTTTCTCCCATTCTGAGGGTCGTCTTTTAGACTTGTTTATGGTTTCCTTTGCTGTGCAAAAGCTTTTAAGTTTCATTAGGTCCCATTTGTTTATTTTTGATTTCACTTCCATTACTCTAGGAGATAGGTCAAAAAAGATCTCGCTGTGATTTATGTCAGAAAGTGTTCTGCCTATATTTTCCTCTAAGAGTTTTATAGTGTCTGGCCTTAACATTTAGGACTTTAATCCATTTTGAGTTTATTTTTGTGTATGGTGTTAGGAAGTGTTCTAATTTCATTCTTTTACATGTAGCTCTCCAGTTTCCCCCGCAGCACTTATTGAAGAGGCTATCTTTTCTTCATTGTATATTATTGCCTCCTTTGTCAAAGATAATTATATGTGTGAGGGTTTATCTCTGGGCTTTCTGTCCTGTTCCATTGAGCTATATTTCTGTTTTTTTCTGGCAGTATCACACTGTCTTGATTATTGTAACTTTGTAGTGTAGTCTGAAGTCAAGGAGCCTGATTCCTTCAGGTCCATTTTTCTTTCTCAAGATTGCTTTGGCTATATGGGGTCTTTTGTGTTTCCATACAAATTGTAAAACGTTTTGTTCTAGTTCTGTGAAAAATGCCATTGGTAATTTGATAGGGATTGCATTGAATCTGTACATTGCTTTGGGTAGTATAGTAATTTTCACGATGTTGATTCTTGTAGTCCAAGAACATGGTATATCTCTCCATTTGTGTGTGTCATCTTTAATTTCTTTCATCAGTGTCTTACAGTTCTCTGCATACAGGTCTTTTGTCTCCTTAGGTAGGCTTATTCCTAGGCATTTTTATTCTTTTTGTTGCAGTGGTAAATGGGAGTGTTTCCTTAATTTCTCTTTCTGATTTTTCATCATTAGTGTATAGGAATGCAAGAGATTTCTGTGCATTACTTTTGATCCTGCTGCTTTACCAAATTCATTGCTTAGCTCTAGTAGTTTTCTGGTGGCATTTTTAGGATTTTCTATGTATAGTATCATGCCATCTACAAAGAGTGAAAGTTTTACTTTTTCTTTTCCAATTTGTATTCCTTTTCTTTTTCTGCTCTGATTGCTGTGGCCATAACGTCCAAAACTATGTTGAATAATAGTGGTGAGAGTGAGCACCCTTGTCTTTTTCCTGATCTTAGAGGAAACACTTTCAGTTTTTCACCATTGAGAATGATGTTGGCTGTGGGTTTGTCATATCTAGCTTTTATTATGTTGAGGTAGGTTCCCTCTGTGCCTGGAGAGTTTCTATCATATATTGGTGTTGAATTTTGTCAGAAGCTTTTTCTGCATCTGTTGAGATTATTGTACAGTTTTTATCCTTCAATTTGTTGATGTGGTGTATCACATTGATTGATTTGCGTATATTGAAGAATCCTTGCATCCCTGGGATAAACCACACTTGATCATGGTGTATGATCCTTTTAATGTGCTGTTAGCTTCTGTTTGCTAGTATTTTGTTGAGGATTTTTGCATATATGTTCATCAGTGATATTGGTCTGTAGGTTTTTTTTTTTTATGACGTTTGTCTGGTTTTGGTGTCAGGGTGATGGTGGACTCTCAGGATGAATTTGGGAGTGCTCCTCCCTCTGCTGTATTTTGGAAGAGTTTGAGAAGGATAGGTGTTAGCTCTTGTCTAAATGTTTGATAGAATTCACCTGTGAAGCCTTCCGGCCATGGGCTTTTGTTTGTTGGAAGGTTTTTAATCACAGTTTCAATTTCAGTGCTTGTAATTGGTCTGTTTATGTTTTTCTATTCCTTCCTGGTTCACTCTTGGAAGGTTGTACTTTTCTAAGAATTTGTCCGTTTCTTCCAGGATGTCCATTTTATTGGTGTAGAGTTACTTGTAGTAGTCTCTCATGATCCTTTGTATTTCTGTGGTGTCCATTGTTACTTCTCAGTTTTCATTTCTAATGAAATGAAATTCTGTTGATTTGAGTCTTCTCCCTTTTTTCTTGATGAGTCTGGCTAATGGTTTATTAATTTTGTTTATCTTCTCAAAGAAGCAGCTTTTAGTTTTATTGCTCTAGTTCCTGAATATGTGATTGCAGTAAACTTGTTGCCAACCAGCAGATTTCCCATATTGGTTCTCCAGGTAATAGACTGAGGGCTTTTATGGTAGGTAGTTCTGTGTGGAAGCGCTTCGCTAGTCTGTTTTTTTTTTTAGCCAATCTGGGAGATAAAGAACAATACTGCATAGCTGGGAGAATTCAATAAAGTAATGTCATTAAAAAAGAACTTGGAAAAAGGAGCTCAGTGGTTTCTATCACATTCTTATTTATATTATACCTTTAGTCTATTCAGAAGTTTTATCAGTCTCCAAGAATGGCTATAGACTGTAGTGAAATTTTACTTGGTCCTTATTTAAACTGCACTGTAGTTTCAAGCGTGATATCCTTCCTGGAGCAAGGCCTGGAACCTATTATGAAGCCTCTGATCTGGCAGTTGCTCTTTTCCCTATGTTAAGAAGGACTACTAGAAGTAGTGTAGTAGAGTAGTGCAAAGATCTTGATCTTGACATAACACAGAATATAACACAATATCTATTACATTGGTAATAACATGCTGATTAGACTTGAGAAGGAGAAAAGAACAAAATAAATTATGACAGATATCTGTTAAATGGGTGAGAAATAAACCTCATGAGAATTCAGTGTCCTTTCACTTCAGTGAAATTTTGGGGGATCCAGTGGTCTAAAAAACGGTTATAGTATCCTCTTCAAATTGGGACACAAGTTACTATTATGTATACATCTCATAACTAAAAAAGATACACAGAGCTTGGTTGGGCCCCTTAGATTTTAGAGATAGCATGCATTGCATTCAAGTAGTTCCAAAGTTCCAAAGGCTGCAGGGTTTGAGTGTGACCCTGAGCCGGAAAAGATTCTGCAGCATTTTCAGGGTGGAATGTAAGATTTTCTTCTTGACTGGTCTTTGTAACCCAGCAGATCCAACTGTACTTTAATAAATAGGTATGTCATATTAAACCTGTGAAAAGCCCCAATACAAGTTTCACAGAGGAGATCCCTAGAGATTTGGGCTCTTCAGCTATGTGAGATACTCTTCATAACTTGCTAGCAGACTTCAGAAACTTAATACCTGTCCTTGGGACATACGGTGCCCATGTAACCTGAGGTGCCATTGTAAATTGTAAATAAGCTGTCACATTATAGGCTTTCGGATAGCAACAAGATATCTTTCAGTTGAAAATGGTATATATTCTCCTGACTAAGAGCAGTTCCCCAGGCACAAGTATGTTTATAAGTATGTTTCTAACACTCGTATGGTATTCATTCCTAGCTGCCTGCTGTTTTGCCCTCAGTTCACATTTATTTTTTCACAGGGAGTTCTTTGAATGTTTGTTAGAATTTTTTAAAAGTCTCGGTTCTACACAGTTCTCTTATTCCAACTAGCAGTGGGCTGTGGCAGCATGAGAAGCATCCCTATAAGATGTTTGCAAAGTCAGTAATACATTTATTTCTCTTCGTTGTCTGAATTGAGACATGGCCAAATGTATACCTTATACTTGTGATCAGGAAGTAATGGCTTGGCTGGATAGTCAGGAATTGGGGAATAACGAATTGGTAATTTCTCTGACAAGGATGCCTGGGCTTTTGGATTGACAGTTTGGAATAGGATTGGAATTCATATATGTTCATACTATGTATACATACTATATACATGCATGTATAATATATGTGTATATGCATATATACTCACATGATGTATATGGGCATACTAGGTATTGCAACACAGTATGTTCTAAAGGATATTCATATTTTATACTTAGCTAAAATTATATTCTTTAGTCAGTAAAACAAGTATTTCTACTGTCTACCCTTGGCTTGGTTATATACGGGATGAGGAGAATGACAGTTGGAATAATTTTAAAGTTATTTAAATTCTGAAATACTTATAAATTTGTTCCCTGAAGGAGTTTTAAATTTAGTTGAGAGACTACTTTTAAAACTATAGAAATATGTATATTTGCATATGTTTATACATATATACGTATAAGTTAGGTTTTCATGTATTTATACGTACATATAAGTATATGTATATATAAAACATGTAAAATAATATGGTGTAGAATATATGTATAAGGAGGTGTATAGGATATAAATAATGATATCTTTGTGGTTTACTCTTTCATTTTATTTCAGTTTGACTTCCCTAAAGAGTTTGTTACTTGAAGAGACCTTCTTGACCACTCTGTGGGGAATATCAATCCCCTCTCCCCCAACTACTCTTTTTCTTTAACCTGAATTAGTTTATTCATATAAATTATATTACTTAGTCCTGTAATGTTTATTTCCTGTTTCAGTCTACCAAATATGAGCTTTGTAGCCACAGTTTGTGGCTCTGTTTTTAGCACATAGGACAGTGCCTGTTTTAAAAACACTGGATGAATTTAGAGAGGAAGATCATTAAGTTGAATAATCACAAATATGGTAACTGGCTTTGTCACCAAGTAGTCATTACATTACAGGCATGCTTAATAATTTTACCACGTCTCAGATTTTATCACTTGAAGAATGGGAATAATGAAAATATCTTCCCAGAAAGGTAATATGTTTGCATAAAAATTACATACTATATCAGAAAGCACTTATACAAATGCTTATTTACCTATTGGCTCTGGCAAAATCTTTTTTGTTCCCCAGGCACTGTAGACACAGTAGACACTGTTCCCCAGTCACTAATTTGAATGTTTGGTACAAATGATGAACATTCACTTAAGAAGAAATCTTTGTTTTCAGTAATGTAGTGTACACATTGTATATTTAGAGATATTTGAAGATGATATAACAACTATAAATCAGAATTGTCTTTATCAACCAATTTGTTAATTCAAACATTAGCACAGTTTATTAATAATTTTTCTATGCATTGAATTTCTGTATTTAAACTGCAAAGGACATCAAGCTGTGTTTTCAATTAACTCAAAAAAATCTCCTTCCATTTGCAACAGCAAGGAGTCCCATCACAGAGGGTAATATCAGTAATCTGTTTCTTATCTTATAAGTACACAAGAAATCTTCTAACAATGGAATGTTTGCAAGAGACACAATCCAGTATAATAACACGTAGATGTAGATCAGTTAAAATGTCTTACTTTGTGTTATCTTCATTTTTAAAAAAGATCTAGCTAATTTTTGTAGATTTGACTCAAAGGCAAATAAGCATTTAAGAAACATGTACTGGTTCTTTACCTTGTAGAGTTGTGCTTTTTTTCCCTTAATTGATGATGATTTCTTTCCTGTTAAATATTGTTCTTCATATAATGTTGTAGTCACATGTACCAGGTCTTTGTGCCTAAATTTGGATCCTGTATTCATTTATTATGAATGGTATGCCCTTAAGCAAATAAGTTAGTATCTCTAGCTAAAATTTCATCTCTAAAATTGATTAATAATAGTCACACCTCATTGAATTAGCATAATTTTTAAAGAAACTAATTGACTTATATCAGGTAAAACATTTCTGAAAACAAATATAAGCTATTAGTATTTTCTCATATATTTTCTTTATTCCAGTATATGAACTTTCAGATGCTTTCTGAATTTGGAAGCATAAGTATTCAACATGCCACTGCAAATTTGACTTCATAAGTAGTTTAGTATTTCATTCTTTAAAAATACTGATGAAAGTCTCATCAGTTCACTTGAGGGCAGTTTGTAGTCTAAAGCAAACTTCTTAGCTTGGCAGAAGGTCTTTCATCATTTGTATATTACCTTTCTGTTCACCCTCCTTGCAGAGCCACCTCTCTTTGGTGATTTTTGTTGCAGCAAGGTTGAAAGATTGTTTCCCCCAAACACCATTTTTAGTCCTTTGACATGTATATTAGTGTATTAGACAAAGTCAAGTATATTAAAAGAAAGTTAAAAGAAAAGTTAAAAGAAAGGCAGTCTTTTAACTTTGGACCTAGGATATAAAGGGAGGAGCATGAGTTGATAACCAGTATTCAGTGTTATGGATAAAAATGTATAAGGAAAGGAACATCATGCACAAAAGCATAGAGTTTAGAGAGAACATGGAATGTTAATAAATGTAAAAGTTTGGTATGGCTGGGTCATAGACAAAGAAGGGGATAGAAATTAGGGAGAAGAGCTGAAACCAAGCTTATGTAGTAATTTGCAGAATTTTTGTTTTTTGAACATTATCCGAAGTAGGATGACTAACTACCAAAGGGTTTAATTGAATACCCATTTTCAGATATGGGTCTCAGGGGGAAAAAAATCACTCTTCCTACAGGAATGCAGGGAAATAATTAAAGGCTGGGAAAGTGGTTGTGGCGTTATTGCAAAAGTGCTGAGCAGAGGTGATAATTATCTGATTGGAGAGATGGAGAGAACTAGACTGATACAAAAATTTTATTTCCAAAATTTTGTGGTTAAAAATGGATCAAACAACAAAAATTTAAAGATGATGCCACAGATTCCAAGCATTTGCCAAGTGGATGGATTTTGGTGCATTTTATTAAACTAGAGTCCATAGGGTTTCTCACAAGCAGATTTGAGAGAAAAGATAAATCAGTTTTAGACACATTGGGATAAAGTCCTCTAAGTTTACCAGTGGACATGTGGACAATTACTGCCTTAATTTGAGAGATTTGGGTTGAAGTTATAAATTTGAAAAATATCACAGTTAATCTACCTGAAAGAGGGAGCAAAAAAAGAAAAAGCTCAGGAACCCATAGGACAATAGCAAAGGGTCCTTAACATTCCTATTATTGGAATCTCAGAAATACAGGCGAAATATTGGTGAATAAAAAAATTTGAAGTAATTTTGGCTGACTACTTTCCAAATTTAAGGAAAAAATTAATTTACAGATTGAAGAATCTTGGAGGAGTCCAAACACAGTAAATTCAAAGAACACCATACTCAGATACATTTGTAACAAAACAGATGAGAACCGAAGATAAAAATAATACTTGAAAGCAAATCAGGAACTCAGCACATTATCAAGAAACACAGATATAAATTACTGCATATTTCTCACCAGAAAAATAAAGGTCAGAATATAGTGTAACAATATTTTTAAAATACTGGAAGTAAGTGATTGTCAATCTCAGCCTCGCATCCAACAAAAATATCCTTCTGGAAGAAAGGTGATAGAAGAGATATTCTAAAATTTAAAGAAATACAGAGCAAACAAATTGAACAATAGAAAAACAATTTAGGTGATTTATCATCAGCAAAGCTGCTCTAATAGAAATGCTAAATGAAGTTCTTCAGACAAAAGGCAAGTAATACCAGAGGAAATCTTGGAACTTCAGAATTAAAGGATAGCAACAATAATGATAAATGTCTCATTAACCTAATAGCCTATATTTTCTTAATTAAAAAAAATATCTAATTGCTGAGAGCAAAGTTAAAACCTTATCTGAGAGATGTTCAGTATATAAGGATGTACATAGGACAACTACAAATTAAGGTAGGGTAGTTAAAGGACTATTGTGTATAAAGTTTCTACACTTTACTTGAAATTGTAGAATATTTGCTCTAAGTTGACTGAGTAGTTTAAAATATATATTGTAAAAACATTATTCAGAGTTAAAAAGCCAGTAGATACGTTAAGTGAGATATAAATAAAAATCCATGTAGTATTTGTCTTTCTGTCTGACCTCACTAAGCATAATATTCTCGGTGTCCATCCATGTTGCTGCAAATGGCAATATTTCATTCTTTTTGATGGCTGAGTAATATCCCATTGTAGGTATATATATCACATTTTCTTAGGTCAGTCGTCTGTTGATGGGCACGTGGGTTGTTTTTTGTCTTGGTTATTGTAAATAGTGCTGCTAAGAACATTGGGGTGCCTGTATCTTTTCTAATTGGTTTTCATCTTTTTCAGATATACACCCCAAAGTGGGTTTTATAGATTATATGGTATTTCTATTTTCAGCTTTTTAAGGTACCTCCATACTGTTTTCCATAGTGGCAGCATCAGTTTATATTCCTACCAACAGTGTACTAGGGTCCCCTTTTTTCCACACATTCTCCAACATTTATTACTTGTAGACTTTTTGATGATGACCATTCTGAGCAGTGTGAGGTGATACTGCATTGTGGTTTTGATTTGCATTTTTCTAATAATTAGCGATGTTGAATATCTTGCCATGTGCCTGTTGGCCATTGGTATATCTTCTTTGGAAAGATGTCTGTTTAGGTCTTCTGCCCATTTTTTTTTTTTTTTTGTGGTACTTGGGCCTCTCACTGTTGTGGCCTCTCCCATTGCGGAGCACAGGCTCCGGACGCGCAGGCTCAGCGGCTATGGCTCACGGGCCCAGCCGCTCCGCGTTATGTGGGATCTTCCTGGACCAGGGCACGAACGCGTGCCCCCTGCATCGGCAGGCGGACTCTCAACCACTGCGCCACCAGGGAAGCCCTCTTCTGCCCATTTTTTGATTGAGTTATTTGTCTTTTTGATATTGAGTTGTATGGGCTGTTTGTATATTCTGGATATTAACCCCGTGTCAGGCACATCATTTGCAAATATTTTCTCCCATTCCGTAGGTTATCTTTTTGCTGATGGTTTCCTTTGCAGTGCAAAAGCTTTTACATTTAATGATATCCTATTTGTTTATTTTTGCTTGTATTTCTTTTGCCTTGGGAAACTGATCGAAGAAAATACTGCTGCAATTTATATCAGAGAATGTTTTGCCTATCTTCTCTTGTATGGTGTCATGTCTTATACTTAGATCTTAAAACTATTTTGAGTTTATTTTTGTATGTGGTATGAGGGAATGTTCTAATTTCATTATTTACATATATGATATCACTTATATGTTGAATCTGAAAAATAATAAAAATGAGTCCATATATGAAACAGAAATAGACTCACAGACACAGAAAACAAACTTATGATTACCAAAGGGGAGAGGGAGGTGGAGAGGGACAAATTAGGGGTATGGGATTAACAGATACAAACTAGTATACAAAAACAAGGATTTGCTGTATAGCATAGGAATTATATTCAATTTCATGTAATAATCTGTAATGGGCTATAATCTTAAAAAATAACTGAATCACTGTGCTTACACCTAAAGCTAACACAATATTGTAAATCAACTATACTTCAATAAAAAATACAAAATGGTCAGGAAAAGTGAAACAGAAGAAGAACAAACACTCAGAAAACAAATGAAATTATCGTCTGAAATTCAAACACACCAATAATTGCATTAAATGTAGATGGCCTAAGCCCAACAAATGGATCCTGTCAGAGTGGGGATTATACTTTGTCTACAAGGCCACACTTTGTTTTTCTTTTAAAATTTTTTGGCTGCTTTGGCTCTTTGTTGCTGCGCACAAGCTTTCTCTAGTTGAGGCGAGCAGGGGCTACTCTTTGTTGTGGTGCGCAGGCTTTGCTTCTCGTTGCGGTGGCTTCTCTTGTTGTGGCGCACGGGCTCTAGGAGCATGGACTTCAGTAGTTGTGGCATATGGGCTTCAGTAGTTGGGGCGCGTGGGCTCAGTAGTTGTGGTTCGTGGGCTCTATAGTACAGGATCAGTAGTTGTGGCGCACGGGCTTAGTTGCTCTGCGGCATGTGGGATCTTCCTGGACCAGGGCTCGAACCTGTGTCCCCTGCATTGACAGGCGGATTTTTAACCTCTGCGCCACCAGGGAAGTCCCAGCAAGACCCCACTTTGAATGTAATTATAGATGGTTAAAGAGTAAAAGAATGGAAAATGATTTGTATAATATAAGGAAAGCTTGAATGTAACTATTCATATCAGGCAAAGTAAACTTTATAATAAAGAAAATACATGGGATAAAGTGGTACATTAAGTAATGAAAAGAGGGCTAATTCATTAAGAAGACATAGCAGCCCTACATGTGTATGCACCTAAGAGAATAGCTTCAAACTTCATGAAACAAAAAACTGGCAGAATTGAATACATAAATAAATATATTCAATCTTTCACTTGGAGGTTTCAACACTCCTGTCTTGTTTAATTAATAGAACAAGTAGAGAGAAAAATAGTAATGAATATCAGTAATAACTATCAACAAACATTACACAACTGGTATTTATAGAATACACAACCTCAAAACAGCAGAATATATGTTCTTTTCAAGTGCATATGGAGCATCACAAAATAGACCATGCCTTAGGTTATAAACAAATCTTAACAAATTTAAGAGTGAAATTATATGTAATATGTCCCTTGATCCTAAGGAAAATAAAGTAGCAATCAATAATACTAGGTATATTGAAAATCTGCAAATATTTGGATGTTAAATAATGCACTTCTAAATGATGTATTGGAAAAGAAGTCTTAAAGTAGAATGTGCTTCAAAGTGAATGAAAATGAAAATACAGCATAACAAAATTTATGTAGTGAATTTTTAAAGCATTACTTTGAGGAAACACAGTAGTGTTAAAAGTAGTATTAGAAAAGAAGAAAGGTCTTAAATTGATCGTCTAAGCTTCTACCTTAAAAAGCAAGAAAAGTAAAAATCAGAAGAAAGGATATAAGATCATTGTGGAAATAATGAAAAAGAGAACAGACTATTAATACAGTAAAATTTGTATGTATAAACAAAGGCAGTTATTTTTAAAACATCAATAAAATTGATGAATCTTTATCCAATTGATAAAAAAGAATACATGAAATACTAATATTGGAAACTAAAAGGGAACAGTCTCCAAAGACATTGAAAAGATACTAAGATGGTATTAAAAACAATAGTCTGCCTGTTAATTTGACAGCGTAGATGAAACAGACCAATTTCTTTAAAGACACACAAACTACCCTAACTCAAGAACTATTCAGATTATCCACTCCTGTCTATTAAATCAATTAAATTTGTAGTTTAAAGACTTCCTACAAAGAGAATTGTAGGGCCAGATTGCTTTATTGGCAAATTTCAACAATCATTTAAGGAAGAAACAATAACCATTCATACAATCTCCCACAGAAAATACATGTAGCACTACCTAACTCATTTTATGATGCCCAAATTAGCCTGATGGTAGTACCAGATAGCATATCAAAACAAAACAAAACAAAAAACCGAAAACACTAGGTAATGTTCATGCCAGTAATGCAAGCCTGGTTTAATATCAGAAAATCAATCAATATAATTCATCATATTCACAGACTAACGAAAAAAGGGACAATCTCCGTATACATGGAAAAAAATCATTTTACAAAATTTTATATCTTTCATGATAAAAATTCTCAGTAAACTAGAAGGGAAGTTCCTTAATCTGATAAAGAACATCTACAAAATCATACAGTTAACATCATACTTAATAGTGAAAAACTCAATACTTTCCCTCTAAGATTGTTAGTAGGCTGTAATATACTCTCTCATCACTTACACACCTTAGTTGTAGCACAGTTTTGTTTCTCAGGTGATGAAAGTTGTAAAGAGTCATAGGTTAGAAAGGTAGAAATCATACTGTATTCAAAAGTACTGTGATTGGCTATAAGGAAAATTCTAACACATCTACAGAATAACACTGAGAACTAAGCAATGAGTTTACCAAAGTGGTAGAAAACAAGGTCAGTAAAGGAAAATTATTCGTATTTCTGTGCACTTACAATTATGGTTGGAAATAAAAGTTTTCAGAAAGAAACAGCATCATTTCAAATAGCTTTAAAAATGAAATACTTAGCTTTAAATTTTACATGGTATAAAACGAGCCAGATGGAAGAAATCAAAGAGGACCTAAATAGATGGTATTGTGCTCTTGGATTTGAGGACTCAGTATTGATCAGATATCATTTCTTCCCAAATTGATCAGTAGGCCTGATGCAGTATGAATAGAGTTGGCTGAAAGTTTCTCAAGTATCCAAAGATGATTTCATATGTATTTTTGAGATCCTTCCAGTGTTCTGACTACATGATTCTGGAGATTTTGTTCCATTGTGAGAAAGCAAAACAAGGTTTCATTCTGAGAAAATCATAAGTGGCTTGAAAATATCTTGAACATTATATATTTTCCAATGCCTTAATAATTTCATCTATCTTAGAAACTCAAACATCTTTCATTTTTTAGACTATATAAATATCACATTTGTAAATATTCATCACTCTTAGTTTATATAAAATTTATAACCAAAAATGGTATTTTTTTCAGTAGCAGTTTACTACTGGGTCAGTGGTTAAATCAAAATTAGTTTGAAAATTTTCACTTGATCTGTTTCCAGAAGTAGCAAAAAGAATACTCTTTGATACCTTTCCACAATCAATATACGGTACTTGAATGAAAGTAAGGTTTGCCTATTGTGTAATGCATTTTCTAAATATATCAAAATTACAACAACTATGTTCAAATGTCACCACACATCTAATACATTCAACCCAACCTGATTTACGCAGATGCAGGAGTCTATACTTCTGGATGGTTAACTAAAATGTTGATATAATTGGTATATTTCACATGGCAGGAGCATTCAGATGATTGTTTTTGTGCATATTATACGTAATAATACTATCATTAAATATAGAATGGTGCTCCTGGGGAATAATATTTTTAAAACGAAATGTTTATAATTTTCAGATATACTCAGTAATTCAAAAATGCAAATTCATAGAATGAAATGATTAAGACAGTTTAAGCTAAGGCACAATTATTAATAAAATATGTAGTTTTTTCTTTACTTACAAGTAATTTTAAATAGTCTTTGAAATTATAAGTTTGCCTGTATAGTGGATAAATGAAGTAGCATCCTGGTACTATAAGTTTCTTCATTCTGTCCTCAAAGCACTTTTTTTTGAACAGTAATACTGAGTACTGCACAAGTCATTCTTTTACTGTTCAAATGTGTAGGAAGATCCCAGAAGTTGTTGTATGATTTTATGTGTCACAGATGTTTGGATGTTTTCCCCTCTTGTCCAGAACATACTTTCATTTTTTCTTATGCAGTGAAGTGGAAATTTCCGGACGCCAAATCAGTGACAGTTGTGAAGGTTTTGATATGTGTACCTTTTAAACTAATGCATTGCCTAAACAATATGTGTATGTCTATATTACTTCTGGATTGCTGATAGAAGGTAAATGACATTAATTGCCTAAATCGCCCCGAGTCCAAGATCTGAGTTTGCTCACTGAGATTGGGGCAAGTTTAGGGAATGGGTGACACAGTGGCTTTACCTGCATCCTTTTGGTAGAGTAACTCTGCTGAAGTGATATATATTACTGTTTGTTAGTTTCCTGGCTAAAACTGTCACTTTATGGTAAAATGTTAATTATAATCTGAAAATACTTGAAATTATAATTTAATTTATCTTGGATCATAGGGTCGTATTTCTTCTTATTGCTTTTAAAGACAGATATGCATATCAAACCATAAAATAAGGGTTCAGACTAGGGTTTGCACTGTACAGTCATTAAAGCTGATTTGAAGAGAGTCCTTTGAGATACTAACTTCAAACATACTGCAAGTAGCAACTAGTGAAACTCATTAAAGAACACTTTGAACTTTTGTCTCAAATCTTCAAATGTGTGAAACCATTAGTGTTAACAGCTCTAGAAAACACAGAAAGTTGTTTCTCTCTGAGAGCTGTAATATTATATAGCCATGGTTTTGGCTTAAAAGTTATCAATGAAAAAAGTAGGGAAAACAAAAGCAATATTCATTTTGCATAGTTAGTTTTGTAATTTAAACAGATACAGGATTCTTGATAGCAAATACTTTTTTTTATTACTGAGTTTCTATAATGGAAAATGTGGCTAGTTAAGTAACATTCTTTAAATAGATTAGGTCATATTGTGATTATTGTAAAAAAGTTCTATTCTTTTAGCACATTTTGCCTTTTAACCTGGGATCCTCTGACCTACAGGTGGATTTTAATTTGAATAAAGTGAGGTCCTCTGTTCTGTATAGTTCTATGGTCTATGAAAAATGGGTAGTGTTACATACCTATCGTCATAGTACCACCACCCTAAAAATAATCCCCTAATATTACCCTAGTACAGTGTTCCCATACCCCTATACCCTTGGCAAACACAGATTTGTTGCCTACATCTGTAATTTCACTTTTCCCAGATGTCATATGAATGGAATTTCTTATTTATCAATAGTTTTTTCAGTCTAACTCCTTTCACTTAGGACAGTATCTTTAGGATTTATCCATAACTCTTTCATTTTTCATCACTGACTAGTATTGCAGTGTGTAGCTGTACCACAGTTTTTTCAGCTATTTACCTTCTGAAGGGTATCTTGGTTGCTCCCACTTTGTAGCCATTGTGAATAAAGCTGCTATAAACATTCATATTTTGTGTTGACTGAAGTTTTCAGGTCACTTGGGCTAAACATGTTATTTAAAAGTGTTTCTTACAAAGTGCTGCATTTTGCATCCCAATCAGCAACTAAGAGTTCTGTTGCTCTGCGCCCTCACCGGCATATTTGGTATTTCCATTATTGGAATTGTAGCCATTGTAATAAATGTTTTAATTTGTGTTTCCCTAATGACCAAAGATGTCGAGCATCTTTTCATATGCTTATTTACCATCCGTATATCTTCTTTGGTTCCTGTTTAGTCCAGTGTTTTTAAGAAAACTTTTGTTTTCTGAGGGTATTGAATTCCCACTTAAATTCTACCAACCTTCTTTTAAATTGCTATGATTTTTTTAATTGGCAGTCCTCCTAAGATAATTTCTAACCAAAAGTCACGAAGAGGACGTGACCAAAAACATGTTGTGGTTCTGATTGTCCTAAGACATATGTTTACTTCATATGAGCATTTTATTTTGACCACTAAACTGTGATTGTAACCAAATAAAGGATTTGTTGTGAGAAAAACATGTTCAATTTGGGAACAAGAAACCAACCTCCAAGACGGGTATTGTAGTATTACACTGATAGCCAGAAATGAAACTATATGAAGTGATAGGTATATTTTAATATTTATGTTAATGATAGTTTATAATTTTATTTTGGGGATCAAAGCTATACTTTTAATTAGAAAATGTTACATATAAAATATAAAGTATTTTCATTATCTTTAATACAGAGTATACAAATTTTCTTAATTGAATTCATTTTCTAAATTATTTGATTTTTGTGAACTTAATGTTGATTGCAATGTTGTAAATATCATTGCATAATGATAACAATTACATATAATATCCCCTCCTGACTGTAAGTCACATTTAATCAAATATTACTATGGAATATTCATAACTTTTTTAGAATTTCCTATATATGTCATATTTTGTACTTTAAATACTTACTATAGTCTAAGATTTATCTATTATTTTCTGACCACTCTGTATTTCATATATCTCGTATAATTACCACTTAATGTAAAATGTCTTGTTTCATTGTGTGAATGAATGATACTACTTCCAAAAATAACCCTAAATCTATCTAGTTTACTCTCCATAAAGATTAATGTTTGATTCAGCACACTTTCCACTTTAATATTTGACACCTGACAAGATATATTTTAAAACTGGTGCTCAAACATACTATGTAGTGGATAAAACAAGATGGCTGCCCTAGATAAGTGAGAATATTCATTGTATATGATTATCACAAACTTAGCAGTTTTAAGAAAACCTTTTTTATTATCTTTGTTTCCGTAGGTCAGAAGTCTGGGCAAAGTGTAGCACACCTGGTTGCTTTGCTCTGGCTTCACAGGATCAAAGTCAAGGTGTCAGCAAGGATGGGTGTCTTTCTCTCAGCTCTGGGGAAGAATGCACTTCCAAGAATATTTAGGTTGTTGGCAGAATTTGGTTCCTTGTGGTTGTAGGACTGTGGTACTTTGTCCCCATCTGGGTGTGAGCCAGGAACCACAATTACCTCCTAGAGACCTCTCTTAGATCCATGCATGTGGTGCACTTTCATCTCAGAACCTGCAATGGCGTGTCAAACAATTCTCTTGGAATTCTTCCAATTTCCTCTTCTGCTGCATCTTTCTTGCCTTCTGTACAGCATCTCTCTAACTCCTGTCAGAGAAGGTTTTCTGTTTTTAAGATATCTGGTTATTAGATTGGACCCCCCTATGTAATGCATAATCTCCTTAATTTAAGACCCATAAAATTAATATAATCTTCAGAGATCCTTTTTGCTATGAAACATAACATATTCAAAAGTTCCAGAGATTAGGATTTAAACTATTCTGGGGACCATTCTACCCTATCACACTTAGGCAGTAGACTAAGTTCACTGAAATGTAATAGATTCCAGATGTTAAAAATTTTGAATACTTCCATCTAAAATAGGCTCCTTATCAATTAAAGAAAACATAGTTGAATTCATTAAGCACCTAATTATATTCAAATCAGCTGAATAGCAAAACTTAAAAGCATTATATATTGTGAGCTATGCATTGAACTTACCATAAATTTATTTTAAAATGGCTTAAAGATAAAATACTAATAAAATATTAATTGGATGCAATTTAAAAATATGAACAAATGCATTTTGAAGATATCCTGCAGTTGGGTAATTATTAATATAATATATTAATTTAATAAAATATAAATTTTTTTCTTGAACAACTGTATACATTATAAGAAAATGAGACAGTATCATTGTGATATGCAAATTGTGTTATATTGCTTCTACTGCTTGTGTTAGATCAAAGATACTATTTGCTTTATTTGCTTTATTAACAGTAATTTTTAGTCATTTCAGTGAGTGAAAATAAACCTCTAGTTTTTCTAATAGTACAGATTTTATGTACAGTAAATATCAAATGTGAATTAAGGGGAAGAATTCTTGTGCTTTATTCGGAAAAAACCCCAGTGAATGTTCAATCTGCAGCCGATACATTGAGATAGTCCAATCATGTTCATGATGAAAATCATGGAAACTCTGCCATCTGTAGAGGGAACAATTTGATTGCAGTCAAGCTTCTGACCAAAGGTATTGCAAATTAAATATATTTGATATTGTCTGTAATCCATGTTATTTCCATTTCTCCCAGATCACACCCCCTAGCCACTTTAAGGAAAGTCCTTCAAGAATCAAGGAAAGAGTGGCATTATGATTTTAAAATTTATCTGAAAGCCTCTTTCTCTGAGTTTATTAGTTCATGCAGTTTTTTATATTTAGTTCCCTCTATCATCTTGGCAATTTGACAGTAGACCAGCGGTTTTTTTCTTGGGTTCGTATGACTTGTCAATCTGAAAATAATCACTGTTGGGAAGAGAGGGAAATGGGAATAGCTTTCTTTATTATTTGATGCACTGTTTGGGGGGTCTACAACAAGAGTTCCCCTCCCACCAAGTAGCTTAAATAGCCTTTTATTCTCAGAAGTTGTGTTGGTTTTGTGAGCATTATATTCACTTAAGTTAAGACACCAAATGTAGATTAGAATAGGGTCTAGGTCATTAGACAACTCAAAAAAGAAATGAGGAAAGTAGACATCCAAAGGAGAAAATTTAATTTAGAAGGTGTGTATGTAAACGTTATGGTGTTTCATGCTAGCTTGTCTAACAATCCAGTTATCTCATTGTTCAGCATTAAAAAGGGTTATTTCTCACCCACAATATCCCTAGCAGCTCAGGAATCCATACTCTTTGTTTTGTGATACTGACAATTTAAATGTGTGATGCAGGCCATTATTGCTCACATTCCATTATTTAGAACTCAGTCATGGGGACCCACAGGGAAGTGTCCAGGAAGAGAATATTGAAATGCTTGGTGAACACCCAACATATTTCTGTCACAGGAAATTAGAGACATTGGAATAAATGAGATGACTAGCCATAAAAAAGAATAAACAAGTAGGGAATTAATGGAATATCTAAGATGATACATGTGGTTAAGTGGAGGTACAGAAGGATATGAGAATCAGTGTAAGATTGATGGAAAAATCTCCACTCAAGGCATTTTGTGGTTGTGTGTAGACCAAGGGCAGAAAATACTGGTTATTCTGAATTTGTTCCCCACATAGTTATTATTTAGCATTCCTTACCATACTCTGTGCCCCAGAAGACTGACTTCTGTGGTATGCAGTTGACCTTTGAGTGGTACTGGGAGGAGATGGGGGGCTTAAAGAAAAAAAGGTCTCTGGGCTACAGTGCCATGTCTCTGGTAGTGATGCTCCAACTATGACTGTTGTGACTGTGGCTTCCCCTCTGTGGGTCTTTATCCATAGTTAGAGCTGTCACTGGCCCTTGGTACCACTTACCTCCCCCTTTTCATCAGTTCTGGAGGTGAGGATAATGGCCTCCTGCTATTGTTAATACTTGAATCCTTCACATATCCTTGTTTGTTCTGTAACTGTGCCTGGATCTATGTAAGTAATCCTTGCACTAAAAATTCTTCATTAAAGCCTTGGGCCAATCTCATTTTCTACTATGTTCACATTTAATACTATTGGAAACTGTGGTTTTGTTCCATTGGTTTCAAAAGGACAGTCTTTGGGATATACGTAAGTATATTTGCATGTATATAATTTATCGTGGTGATAAATCATACACCCCCCCACCACCACCGTCGCCCATGCAATGTCCTTATGGTTATATGCCAGTAAAAATTACTTTTTGTTATAAACCTCAAGTTAGGTTTATGAGAGGAAGAGAAGGTCAATTATCTATATGAAAGACTAGGAGAATATTACTTAGAGCTTCCTTACTGAAGAAAAGTCTAGGCTTTCTCATTTAAGTGTAAACCACAATTTTTCTACTTCCTTTGTCTATATCTTCTCTCTCTCCCCCCCCCCCGCCTTCCTGCCCCCTCTTCCTCTCTCATCTATATTAGTAAGGGTTCTCCAAAGCCACAGACTCAGTACAATAGAATGTATCTTCATGTACATATACATACATATATATGTGTGTATATATATACATATGTGTATACACAGATACTTAAGGAATTAGTTCACATGAATGTCGAGTTGGAAGTCTGAAATCTACAGGACAGAAAAGCAAGTTGGAGACCAGGGATGAGTTAATATTATAGTCATGAGTCTACAGACAGTCTGGAGGCAGAATTTCATTTTCAGGAGACCTCAGTCTTTTTTTCTTTTATGGCCTACAAGTGATTGGATGAGGTACACTCACATTATGGAGGGTAATCTGCTTTATTCAGAGTCTACTGATTTAAATCTTAGTCACACCTAAAAAATACAGCAACATATTGACTGCTGTTTGACCAAACATCTGGACACCCCAGCTTAGCCAAGCTGACACATAAAATCAACCATCTATCGATCACCTGTCTATTGTCTATCTGTCTGTCTGACTACCTATGTATATTGTATTAGTTTCCTGTTACTGGTAATAAATGTTCACAAACTTAGTTTGAAAAACATACATTTATTACCTCATTTCTGAAGTTCAGAAATCTGAAGTGGTCTTACTGGATAAAATCCAAGTTACTGACTGCATTCAGTAGGTAAAAATAGCGTGTTCCTTCTGGACGCTCTAGGGAGAATCAGTTCTTTTGCCTTTTCTAGCTTCTAGAGGCCACCTACATTTTTTGGGTCTTGGCCCCATTACTCCATCTTTAAAACCAGAAACGTTGGATGGAGTCTCTTTCACATCACCGTCTCCCTGGTCCCATCATCCCATCTCTTTCTCTGAATCTGACTCCTCTTTTGCCTCCTTACTCAACCTGTAAAGGCTCTTGTGATTATAGTCAGCCCACCTGAGTACTCTAGGATCATCTCCCTATCTAACTAAGGTCAGTTTACTAGCAACCTTAGTTCTATTGGCAACCTCAATTCCTTTTTGTCATAATATATTTATAGGTTCTGGTATATAATTTATATATATTTAAATTGTCTAGTTACATAATTAGGACATGGACTTTTTTTTTTTTTGGCGATACACGGGCCTCTCACTGTTGCGGCCTCCCGCTGCGGAGCACAGGCTCCGGACGCGCAGGCTCAGCGGCCATGGCTCACGGACCCAGCCGCTCCGCGGCATGTGGGATCTTCCCGGACCGGGGCACAAACCTGCGTCCCCTGTATCGGCAGGCGGACTCTCAACCACTGTGCCACCAGGGAAGCCCAGGACATGGACATCTTAGTGGGCATTTATTCTGCCTTCTGCCTTCTGCCTACTACACTCTCTCTCATCTATATAATCTTTTAACCTCTTAACTTTATAATATTGGTATATAGTTATTATACATTGCCCAGAGTTGTTATGAAGTCTAGGAATATTTAATAATATTCCACAAAAATTCAACTGAACTGAGTAAACAGGAATAAACATGCTTTGCTCATTATTCAGTGAGGAGATAACACTGCCAGTGAAGAAAAAGGATTTTAAATGTGTTTTGTTTTTCTTTTTTATTCTCTATTAGACATGGTGAGTGGCTCTCTGAGCAGGAGTAGAACATACAGGCCCAGGACTGCGATCGCTCTTGTTAGAGAAGCTGTCGTTATGTTCACCGTGAAGAAGATAGTATTTTGTAGTGCTCATTGGAGGGAAGCAAACATTTCATAAATAATAATTGTTAAATACTGAGTACTTAAAGGCATTCTCAGTGTCAGATCCTACTCATTAGTTGTTATGGAAGTCCTGAAACACGAAATCTAATGATGTAGGAAATATCAGAACAGTTAGTATCACTGTGTGATTGGCAAACTTGGTTTTGAAATAATCCAGGCCTGGACTAGAATATAAACTGTAAATCTTTCTAGTTACATAGTTAGGTCTTCATTTTCACAGGATTTGTGAGAGCTTTAAATGAGATCAAGAACAACAAAAACCTGTACATAAATTTTTATAGTGGCTTTATTTGTAACAGCCTAAAACTGAAAACAACCCAGATGTTTTCAGTGGGTGAAAAGTTGAACAAATGCTGATACATTCATGCAGTGCAGTAGTACTAAGCAATAAAGGCAAACTGTGGATACATGCTACAACGTTGGTGGACCTCAGAACATTATGCTTAGTGGGAAAAAAACACCTCAATATCATATACCACATGATACCATTTATACAACATTCTCAAAATAACAAAACTGTGGCGAAGGAGAAATGATTAATGGTTAGTGATAGTTAAGGGCAAGGGTGGGTTGTAAATATAAAGGGTAGCATGAGAGAGAGTTCCTTAGTAGTAATGGAAGAGTTCTGTTCCATCTTAATGGAGATAATGGTCACACAAATGTATATATACAGTGAAATTGCCGACACACACAGACACATGAGTGTATGTAATCAAGTTAAAAGTGTTGCACTGATGTCAGTTCCCAGGTTTCAATATTGTGCTAGTTACATAAGATACCATTTGGGGGGAAGGAGTGTGAAAGGCTCCTGGGACTCCATGTACTATTTTTGCACCTTCATGTAAGTCTGTAATTGTTTCAAAATTAGAAGGAAAAAATGAGATTGAATGTGAACCTCTTAGCACAAGATCTGCTACATCAGCCTGTATTAAAGTTCAGAGAAAGAGTTGTTGGTGAATGCTCCAAGGAGAAAATAGCAACAAAGAACCTTGAAGAAAAGTATGATAAGAACATGTTTTATATTAGATACCCTTGAAGCAAACATTAGGCGACATTTTGTATACAAGTGACTTATTCAAAAGAGTATTCCCAGAAGTATGAGGGGAAAAGGATGAAAAGCCAAAAAAGGAGATTTTGATCTTGGATAAAATCACACAGTGGGTACTTTCAGCCTGATCCTACAGAAGAAGTCTGGGAGCAGGGGCTTTGAATATTTTACCCATCGGTGTATATATGTGTAATGGGAAGGAAGAGGAGGTGACAAAAATTCCAAGGTCTTCTTTCTCTATATACATGAGGGGGATATGGGCTTCCGTAAGTCTTGGGGCCATTTTCACTAAAAAGAGCCGCTGCTACTGTATTTTTGAAGACAAAGTACACTGTAGCCCAGGCACTCAAAACTGGAAAAAGGTGAACTGGAGCATCTTCATGGAGTGCAATCATTATGTATTATGTGCATGTGTCAGGTAGAAGGGGTGGGGGTGCTGCTGATAACTTGGAAAAACAGGAAGATAACCCTATACGGGGGAAAGAAGACTCTTCCTTAAAGCATGACACCACTGGCCTGCACTTCTTTTCATGCAGCTACTCTTCCAGGGCAGAACTGAAATTCTATTTATAGCATTTTTGGAAAGTTATTTTTCAGCCTTTACTTTAACATTTCCAGAAAGAAAGAACTCAGTGTTTCCCAGGTTAGCCAGTGTTGGAAGGAATCAGTCTCCTTTTGGTTTGTTCAAATTATTGGGCTCTTATTCATTCCCTTGTTAACAGGTCGCAAGGGATTCCAATTACCAACTAGAATGTCTTCTCTCATTTTTTTTTTTTCTTTTTCTTTTGTCTATTCAAAAGAGAAACTCCTATAGTTGTGCTTTTTTATGCTCCCCTGAAGTCAAGCTACAAGCTGTTACAACCTTACTAGCTTGCATTTTATCACAGATCACTTAGTGTTCCAGTTAGATACTTCAGATACCACAGTGTACTTATTTTTTTTTAAGTGTCTTTTAGCCCATGCATTTCACAGATAGATAAGACTATTCCATGACCCTAGGGTTATCTTGCCAGTTCTCCCTTCACTCCCAGGTAAGTAGAAACATTTTTCATCATATGTAGAGTCCTGCTGTTGTGAACCTAACCAAATTGGGAAGATGAAATAGAGTTCCCTGTTCTTTCCAGTGACCTTCTCCTGCCATGAGTTTCCATTTGTTGTTGGTGTTATTATAGGCAGGGCAGAAGATGGGGAAATTAAAAGAGAATTTGGGAAATGTTGACTTCTTCAAGAAAAGAAATAGCATCTGACTTATTTTAGTTGTATATTAATTCATATATAAAATTTCAAATGCTAAATAATGACATGAGTTTTTATACATCCCAATGAAGTTAGGTGTAAAAACATTTAGATATACTAATCTTGGAAAATATTTAATATTCTGTGAATTTTCAAATTTATACCATATATTCCCTGAGGTTACTTTTTTTTTTTTTTTTTTTTTTTTTTTGCGGTACTCGGGCCTCTCACTGCTGTGGCCTCTCCCGTTGTGGAGCACAGGCTCCGGACGCGCAGGCTCAGCGGCCATGGCTCACGGGCCCAGCCGCTCCGCGGCATGTGGAATCTTCCCGGACCGGGGCACAAACGCGTGTCCCCTGCATCGGCAGGCGGACTCTCAACCACTGCGCCACCAGGGAAGCCCCCTGAGGTTGCTTTTACTTCACTACTAACTAAAAATATATTTAATGACCATTTAGGTTGTGTATACTCTTCTTTTTGATACCACATTTCTGAGTTTCTCCTGTGATTATTAAATCACTCCTCTGATTATTAAAGTGTGTATTCACTTTCTAAGAAATACATGTAAGTTTTACCTCCCCAGAGTTCATCAGTTTTAGCCTGGATTCTGAACTCTTGTTTTAATTTTCCAGCCAGTGGCTGTCAGTTTCGGAAACTGATGGTCATCCCTGGAAACAGAAGCACTTGTAACCAAGAGAAAAAGAATCTATTGTAGGGGGGTCCTCAAAGTTTGCCTACAGAGTGATGCATATTTACTGATCTAATAGCGTAGTTTATTTATGAAAATGACCTATTTCCTTTTTTTTCTCTCAAATAGACCATAATTCTAAGGTGACAGATCAAGCTTATATTCACCATTTTATATCATGTCTAGTGTCTGTCATATATTAAATGGTCAATAGTTATGCAGTAAAGGAAGGAATTAATGTTGTTGAAGATAGTGATAAGAGTTTTCTTACACAGTTACATATTTACAGTAACCTCTTCTAGCCTTGTTAAATTAATTCATCCTCCAACACATCTACTCAATTGTATGTTTTTGACATTGTCTTAAAATTGTTTAATCAGTTGTACATTAGAGTTATATAAAATATTCTAATTCATGCCCAGCCGATCCCTAAATTCTGCTTTAAATGGTGTGGCTTAAATGGGTTTCTTTATATTCTTTTCCCATAATTAGTGTTAATGGTAACTTGGGATGCATTTCAACCCAAAGAGCATCCATATTTTTATTACTATATTCAAATTAATCTCTTGGAAATAACTTGTAATGGCATATTATATATAACTTAAGTCTGATTAGACACAAAAGCACATGAATAGAGTTTAGAATTTACTCATAGAAGAAAGAGAATCAGTTAATAACAGCCTATGTAGCTTCCTTACTCCATTTTTGTTTCAGTGTTTAATAATGTGTTAAAAGAATAATTTGAGGAATAATTTTTGGGTTTGCAGCAAAGATTCTTATATAGAAAGAAGGTGGCAAGGATGCTAAGAGATAGACATATATTCCAGAATTGGTTCAAATCAGATTAAATTTAATATGTTGGCTCAGATGGAGAATAGGGCCTGTAGTAAGTCTAACTTCTTTTTATTCTCACATAAACTAAATGCATATATTTTGTTATTCTGTTTCATTTCTATTATCAAATATTTTGGCCATACTCTATTTTAATTAAAGAGGGAAATTATGGGATCTTCATAATCTCCAGGAGTTGAAAACGTTTTGGGTGTTGCACTTAAGATTGAAATATTTATCAGTTTTCAGTATCTGAGATACTATTTTTTTAAACATGTTTTCATTTTAATAGACTAAAAAAGGGGAACATAGAATGCTTTGTCCTGTGCTCTTTTCCAGTCCTAAAATATTTCCACAGAATTTTTTTCTATGGAAATATTTTAGGACTGTTGATGGATACATACGTACTGAAAGAATAAAGGCATAAGTAGACTATGTGAAGATGTAATGCAATATATTGCATTCATTTTTGTGAAGAACTTGGATTCAAATTATGTGTATGTAGCTCTGAATAGCTCAAGTATATAAAGCTTTTATTTGTTGCAAGGAAGTTCCAGGGAGAAGGAACAGGATTGTTGATAATCTCCTCCCTAGAATTATTAGAAGTATTCCCTGATGATGAGACTTTTTCTACTTTATTGAAGCCCTAGATGTTAGTACCATGCCTGACTCAGAACAGTTGCTCAATAAATATCCACTGAATGAATGAATGTACACACCCTGTCGAACTTTTCTTTAGATGAGGTCAGCATCCACACATTATAAACAGTAATACTGAGTCTAAAGCGAGGGCCTTGTGATTTCAGCAATTGTAACGTTGCAGTTCTTTTATATTTTACTTTAGTGTTAAGTTATAAGCCATTAAATGGTGAAGTACATTTGTATTTTTTAGACATTTCAAAAGGTGAATATTTCAAAAAATAGTAGGTAGTCAGGAATGAACAAAAACTTGAAGGGAAAAATATATAGAGTTATCAAAAGAAAGAAGCAGACTGGGGATCTGAAGACTTGCTTCAGGTGTGACAGTAGAAAAGGTGTTATATGATACCTCCCTGGAACTTTACTTGCAGAGTAGACGTCTTTGTGCTAATGAAGTTAATCTAAAATTTATAATGATTTTCATTTGCTTCCTTTTAATTCTACAAATATTAACTCTGAGCATATCATATGTAGGATCCTTTGCTAGGCATGGTGGAGAATATCTTGTAATAGAATAAGGAAGATAAGGTGTGTGGGAGATAATACTCCTGTTAAAAAATCTTTTGAGAAACATGGTGTCGCTTTATGAGTATTTTAGCTCATAAGATAATGCGTTATCTTATCTTATAAAGAAACCTAATAACTGTCCCAATACTTTATTGGAAGCTTTCAAAACCAAAACATGGGGAGTAACAACAGTACTAACAGGGTTGCTTAAAGGAGTATTCTTGGCTATTTATTGAAATCCAGTTTTAATCATTATGGGATTGAAAATGTTTGACAGAGCTGATATACCAGATATGGTTCTAAAAATAGGAGAGTGTACTAGAAACATGAGACCCTTAAATTCAGTGATGGTAACAGGTGCAAGTTTAATGAAATACATTAGCATGTTCAAATAAACAAAGCTAAACATAGTCAGATGGATAAGGATCAACATCTTTATTTACCGAATTCTGTAGCAGAGACTAAAGACATCGTAGAAATGTACCTTTAAAATGAGATGTGTAATCTCAGAAAAGCTGTTTTAGCTTTTGATGAGCTGGTAAAATTGTTTCTGTACTTCAGTAAAGTACAATTTCAAAGTTACTGAATAACTAACTATGCAAAGTCCCATTTATCAGTATAGACCCAGAGAGCATAGAACCACAAATACAAAGTTCTGTGGAGTTTCACCAAATAACCAGATGAAACCCCTTCCCCAAGTCCAATTTTATGTCTTCCAACCAGTTTTCACATTTTCCTAGGGAAAATTTTCCCTAGGAAGACTATGTTTTGTGTGTAGAGTACATCGCAGTTTGGAGAGCACTGAATATATCATGGAGTGAGTGAGTTCTCTTTTTTTTCTTGAAAGCTTTAGGAGAAAGGTGGAATGTTCTGGAAGATTGTGATTATCTGACAGTGGTGTGGAATGAAAGCCCTTGAAATTGGTACACTTTGAAAGGTGAGACTGATAGCTGAAGTGGATTGCCAAAGGCTATGTGTGTGGAGATTTGTATAGCCTGCAGAAAATACAGGGGGACGGAAAACCTTGATAATGGGGCAAAAATGGAAAATCTTCTTTACCAAGTTACTTGCTTGGGTTAAGCAAAAGGAAATTGCGTTTACAACAACAAAAGGGAATATGCTGAACTTCATGTTTTCAGAAGATATTAATGTGTTATTTATGGACAATTTAAAATAATGTATATTCTTACAGTTCATTCATTTAGTATTTTGGTGGGGCGAAATGAATCCCTACCAAATCTTTCTGTGTTTTAGGGAGTAAAGAAAGTCTAATAATACAAAGTAAAGAAGTCTAATAATACAAAGAAGTCTAACCTATGGCAACTGTAGTCCCAGAATGAGAAGAGAGAATGTAATAGAAAAAAGTCATGGTCAAAAACATACCAAGTCAATTTAGAGTTTCAAGATGCTAAATGAATCTCATCCTGAATACACACAAAGAAGGTCACATATATACATATAATTATTTAAATATTGAAATTCAAAGGGAAAGAGAAAATCTTGAAAGTAGCAAGAGAAAATCAACACTTTAAATACAGAGCAAAAAGTGAATTGATTAACAGTTTCTTTCTCATCAGAAACTATGGAGGCCAGAAGAGAATGAAATGATATTTTAAAATTTCTGGAAGAATTAAAATAGCTGTAAATGTAGAATTCTATATATTTAATGGAAATGTCCTTCAAGAAGTAAGGCAAAATAAAGGCCTTTTCATATAAAAAAAACTTAAGAGATTCACTGTCTTAAATTGTGTATGACAATAAAATGCTAATTAAAGTTACTTCATGTTGATGGAAAATTATACCAGAATGAAGTTTGGACATACATAAAGAAATAAATAGTATCATAAATGTCAAATTTAGTAAGAAAATTGCAGCATACATTTTCATGCCTTAGAAAATATTCATCACTGGAAATTGTTCTAGATTATGGCATTAGACTTTATCAGTGTCAAGTAACAGCACAGTCTTTCCTAGAAGAACAAAGGACACAAGTTCCTTTTGTTCTTTCATACATTTTCTACTTCTCTGTTAATGTTTTTAATATTTTCATTTATTTTTTCTTCACCTCTTGAGTGTAATTGAAATAACTTTTAAAACTCTCTTCTGATAGTACCAAAATCTGTGTCCTATCAAAGACATCCTCATGTTATCGTTTGAAGCTGGCCCATATTTACCTGGTTCTTTGTATTTCAAGCATTTTGGATTGTACCCTGAGCATTGTAAGTACTGTGTTTTGAAGACACTGGATTCTGTTATATTATTCTAAAGAATGGTGACATTTTGTTCAGCTTGTTTAGATTCAAACTGGAAAAATCTGTCAGAATCAGTATGATTCTCAGTTAAATCTCAGTTTACCTTCTTCCACTTTTCTCTTCTGACCAACTCTCCAGCAGCCATGGTTGCCTCTGCTCCATCCCCTGGTTCCTCATTTGAAAAAGAAGGCAGACTATTGACTGGAGTTGTAGCCATACTGCACTACAAAAAGACTACAGCCTTCCCTCCATACAGAGTCACAAAATATAGCACTCACTTCATGGTCATAGCTTCTGCAGAGTTTCACTACTCACAAACTGTTTTTGTTTATGTTCCACAGCCTTTGAATAGTAATAGTTATTATTTTGTATTTTACCCAGAATTTATAATTAACTCTGAGTTGTACAGTCTGTCATGGGCTTAAACCACCACCATCTCAAAAGCAGAATCTGGGCACATGTTCTATAATCCTTAATTGTCAAAGTGTTTCATTTATATTACAGCCAACTCAGAGTTTACATAGGATATAATGATTAGAGTATGTGTTGAAACCTGTAAGTTCCCTTTACCATCATTGATAATTAGTGATAACTCAGTATATTGTGAATCACAGAAGTTTCTTCAGTTCCTTTTATTGATATGACATGGATGATATTTTTCACTCTGTAAACCCACAAATACAGACAAAGGGTACCATTAAGCTGGCATTACTTGGATTTGGTGAGGATATCCTTAGGTGATGGGGTAGTATGATGTTTCTAGGAAAGTAGAAATATTTATCTGGTTTTTAACATATATATTCACAACATTAAAATCACTAAAACAGAAAATTGCTTGATAATCTTTTTTGAACAAGTAAATGAGGAGGAAAGATGTCTTAAGAGTAAAATACTGGGCTCATACAAATAAAGAGCAAAATAACAAAATAGATTCACAGTTTATATGAGTAAGTCAAACATTTTATGGCCTAGAGAGAGATAATGAGACCAAAAACAAACAAACAAACCACCACAGAAAACCCACATCAGTGTTTCAGAGCGACTGGGGAATATATACCATCTGTATGTAGAATGAAAAAAAAAAAATTTCTGCTTTTATTCATTTGGCCTCATTAACTTTCCCATTGTTTTGCTTCTGTAACTACTACACATTTAAATCCCTAAATTAAATCTTTGAATTTCCATGGCAACTATCAGTAGTATATCTTCTGGAATGAATATTTGCCAGTGTGCATGATCAGGTAAAAAGGATTTTTAAACCATGTATTTTATTGGGAAGAAACACACACTAATGTCTGGCCTGATACCAATGGTAAATGTCACTAACAATGCAGACTGTGAGCAACATTTAAGAACCACCGCTTTGATTACCTAGTTGTACAAAAATGTAATATTTATATGATAATTGCACAGTTTTCATTGAAGCGTCAGTGTATAAGTGTTGCAAATAGGAAAAATAAGGTAAGATAAATGATAACTGAAGTAAAAGCTGTACTCAGTTCTGTTATAGAAGAATATTGAAAGAGCTTTGGGAGTTCAGAAATGGGTACAGTTGCTTTTTAGTACGATGATGGTGGAGGAATACCAGGCCAGATAAGTAGGAATCAAGAAAAGCTATGTTGGATGGCGGCCGCTTGGCCCTCTGGGCCGGTTGCTTCCAAGACTGCTGCTGCTGCTCGGCTCCTGGCTGTCCTGTGGGTCATGTCAGTAACCACGGGACCTTGGGGAGTGGCTGCCGTGGTGGCGAGGAGTCACTTAAGTGCGGGGACCTCAAAGTGGGACAGTATTTGTAAAGATCCAAAAATCAATGATGCTACACAAGAACCAGTTAACTGTACAAACTACACAGCTCATGCTTGTGAGATCTTACTTCCTGACCAGGGATTGGACCCGGGCCCTCGGCAGTGAAAGCCTTAAGTCCTAACCAGGAAACCACCAGGGAACGCCCCACATCAGTCAGATCTCTGCTTCTGTCTTCACATTGCATTCTGCCTGTATGTCTTCACATCATCTTCTCCCTGTGTATGTTGAATTCCCCCTTTTTTTTTTTTTTGCGGTACACGGGCCTCTCACTGTTGTGGCCTCTCCCATTACGGAGCACAGGCTCCGACGCGCAGGCTCAGTGACCATGGCTCACGGGCCCAGCCACTCCGCGGCATGTGGGATCTTCCCGGACCGGGGCACGAACCCGTGTCCCCTGCATCTGCAGATGGACTCTCAACCACTGCATCACCAGGGAAGCCTGAATTTCCCCTTTTTTAAGGATACCAGTCTCATTGCATTAGGGCCTGCCCTAATGACCTCATCTTAACTTGGTTAAATTTGCAAAGACTATTTCCAAGCAAGGTCACATTCTGAGGTACTGAGGGTTAGGACTTCAACATATCTTTTTGGGAGGGTACAGTTCAGCCCACAGTGTGCCTTTAAAATAATCAATTTCCAGATCTTCAGTTTTTATATGTGTATTTTTTCCTACAATTGATGTAAAATTTCTGAATTTTAAAGAAGAGCCCTTTCATATTCTTGGCTGGATCATAATGGCTATCAAATTGCTGTGGCTATCAAATTCCATTTTAAAGAATGCTATAATATTTCAATACTAAGGGCAGTATTCACAATATCCTGGAAATAATATTTTTCCCAGCCATTTAAATCCATGGTGAAAAATTTTAGAAGTCAAGTTAAAAATGTGTGAGGGAGTATGTGGTTTTAAAAAATTATTTTAGGGAGTGTGGGAGCAGCATTTTTTGAAGACCACTGATCTACAGCAGTGTTTTTCAACCTTAGTACTATTAGTTTTGGGGAGTAGATCATTCTTTATTGTGAGGAGGCTGTCTTGTGCCTTGTAGGATGTTTAGGAGCATCCCTGGCCTCTACCCACTAGACGCCAGTAGCAGCTTCCCAGCAGTGACAGCCAGAAATGTTTGCAGACATTGCCAAATATCCCCTGGAAAGCATACTTTCCATCATTCCCTCATCATAGAAATAGAGCATATTGATCTCCTTTCAGTTGGTAACATAGAATATATATTAGCATTTCAGACGTATGTTTATCTCGGTTTTGAGTCGTCTACTATATAGCACCAGTCAAAAGCATGACGTAAAATGGCAGATAGAGAGATATAACTTAAGGGACACGATAATAATTCATTCGCAAAAGTCAGTTTTATCCCTGTATCAAGGCAGATGACAAAACAGCTACATATAAAAATCATCTGTTAACTTTTGCCCCATCTCTGTAGATCTCAACATGGTAAGTAAGCCCTTGCTTATATCTGGAGTCAGTGTGAGAAATGGCTATGTGGAAAAGCTCTGTTTTAGAAAAGTTCTAACTGAGGACCTTCTCTATTACATTCTCTTACCCTTGTGTCATGAACCAAACCAAGCTCCCACAGTGGTTTAGAGGTGAATTGGTATGCTTTCTTTCAGTTATATCACAGTAGCTCTGTAAAGCTTTTTGCCTTAACTACCAGGAACCTCTGAGCTAGATTTGTGCTCAATTACACTGTCTTCCCTTAGTTGTTTCCCAGTATAATTATTTCTTCACTCTCCCTCTTCCCTTAATTTTATTACTTTTTTTTCTTGTTTAAATGGTTGTCAGTTGTACTGAATCTATGCCTGTTAGCATAAGCACCTCCTTGTGCTGGAAATGTAAATACAATAAATAAATAAAGTGTATGGGATGATATAGTTTGAACTGTCAGTAACACACAGAAGGGTGCAAAGTCACTGTAGGGTTTTTTTCCTGGCCTCATTCTCTCAGTGTACTACTCTGGCCCAAAAAAGGACAGTGATTTGTTGAAAATTTGAACATGCTTCCCTGCACTTCTGTAGATATATCTTTGAGATACTGATTTTGTTTCCTTCAGGTATATAACCAGAAGAGGAATAGTTGGATCATATGGTAGTTCTATTTTAAGTTTGCGGGGAATCTCTATACTCTTTTCCATAATGGATGTACCAACTTAATTCCTACCAACAGTGAATGGGGGTTCCCTTTTCTTTACATCCTCATCAAAAACACTTGTTATTTCTTATCTTTTTGATTATAGCCATTCTGACAGGTGTGAGCTGATAACCCACTGTGGTTTTGATCTGCATTTATCTGACAGTTAGTGATGTTGAGCAACTTTTGATGTAGCTGTTGGTCATTTGTATGTCCTCTTTGGAAGAATGTCTATTCAGGTTGTTTGCCCATTTTAAACTAGATTGTGGGTTTTGGCTATTGAATTGTATAATCCTTATATATTTTGGAAATTAACCCCTTATCAGATATATGGTTTGCAAATGTTTTCTGCCATTCATACGTTGCCTTTCATTCTCTGGGTTATTTCCTTTACCATGCAGAAACTTTTTAGTTTAATGTGGTCCCACTTGCCTATTTCTGCTATAGTTACCTATGGTTTGTGGTCATATCTAAGAAATCATTGTCAAGACCAATGTCAAGAAGCTTTTCCCCTATTTTTTTAGGAGTTTTACAGTTTCTGGTCTTAGGTTTAAATCTTTAATCCACTTTGAGTGACTTTTGGTGTATGGTCCAACTTAACGTTTTTGCATGTGGATACAGTCCTCCCAACACCATTTGTTAAAGAGACAATCTTTCCCTCCTGTGTTCACGAAACCCTTGTCAGAGATCAGTTGACTGTATATGTGTGTGTTTGTATCTGAGCTCTCTCTTCTGTTCCATTGGTGTATAAGTCTGTCTGTGTGTCAGAACTATACTATTTTAATTACTGTAGTTTTGTATTACATTTTGAAGGAAGTGTGGTGCCTCCAGATTTGTTCTTTTTCAAGATTGCACTGGTTATTCTGAGTCGTCTGTGGTTTTTTGCAAATTTTAGGTTTTTTTTTTCTATTTCAGTAAAAAAAAAAAAGACATTGAGGTTTTGATGGGGATTGCGTGAATCTGTTGATTGCTTTGGGTAATATGGACATTTTAATAATATTAATTTTTCCAATCCATAAACATGAGATGTCTTTGAGTGTACTTGAATGTCATTCATCAGTGTTTTGTAGTTTTCAATGTATGAATCTTTCATCTCTTTCGTTAAGTTTATTCCTAAGTATTTTTTATTCTTTTTGATGTTATTGTAAATGGAATTTTCTTAATTTTCTTTTCAGATGGTGGGTTGTTAGGATATAGAAGTAAACTGGTTTTTGTATATTGATTTTGTGTCCTGCAAATTTACTGAATTTGTTTATTCTAACAGTTTTTTTTGTGTGTGTGTATTTGTGTGGGGTCTTTAGGGATTTCTGCACATAGGATCATGTCCTCTGCAAACAGAGACGATTTTACTTCTTCCTCTCCAATTTGCCTAATTTATTTTTTGTAATTTGCCTTCCTTCCTTTTTCTTACCTACTTGCTCTATTTAGGACTTCCAGTACTGTGATGAATAGAAGTGGCAAAAGTGGGCAGTTATCTTATTCCTGATCGTAGAGGGAAAGCTTTTCATTTTTCACAGTTAAGTATGATGTTAGCTGTGGCCTTTATTATGTTGAGATGAGTTCCTTTTATACCTAGTTTGTTGAGTGTTTTATCAAGAAAGAGTGCTGAATTTTTTAAAATTCTTTTTCTGCATATTGAGATGATCATGTGATTCTAACCCTTAGTTCTGTTCGTGGGATGTATTACATTTTTTTGATTTGCATATGTTGAACCATTCTGGCATCTCAGGGATAAATGGCAGTGGGTGATTGGCCATAAGTGCATCTGCATTTACTTCATTTTTTCGGTTCTTGTAGTAGAGCTTGCACATAGCAACAGAAAACATACGTACAAGGCACATAATAGAAAGGGTGAATCATACGCAAACAGACGCAGACATTCATGAATGTAAGGGTTAGTAGAATATTCATTTATTCCCCAAATGTTTCATTTTTAACAGAAAAAATTTTAAGTCCATAAAATTGAGTTACTACTACAGAAAGGATAATTGATAAGCAAAAACAGATAAGATGCTTGTCCCACCCACAATACAAATGAGCAAAGAAGACTCTCAGACATTATATATTCTCAAGAATAACCTATGAATGTTAAAACAAACAAAAAACTTGGCTGTGTTTAGGTGTGCATATAATCTAGATTTTCAAACAACAGCAACATTAATTTGTTTGATCTTTGACTCTGAGAACTAGGATGTAAGAAAATACTTAAAAATTCATAGGAAAGGAAAAAAAGTGGCAGGGAATAAAATTTTATAAATCAGTAAATGTGTATAATTCCAGTAAAGTAACACAATCATTTTTGAAAAAAATGTCTATGGTTTGTTTTTCTTCACTGTCTGAAATAGGATCAAAGTAGGTATTAAACAGACAAACTGCTTTCCTAGATTTCAACATGATTTTAAACTTAGTTCAAAAATTAACTTTGATTTTACTACATGGAAGGAAATATATGTATTTAGAAGAGTCATAGTGTTGACACATAAGCATGGGATATGAAAGTACTCTTACTGTGATCTGTCACCCTACAGTTTTGGGCAGATATCTTCTGTATTTTATTTATGGTAATTAATGAATTAATTTATTAACAAGTAATGTATGTGCCCCTCTAAAACTGGTTTAGGTAGATTTTGTGATTTTTTTAACCATTGACAACGTGAGAGGTTTTACTGAGGCAGGTGGAGGAACACAATATCATCTTTTTAAGGAAAAAAAAGGGATCTGGTTCATGAATTAAAAAAGGAGTGGAAAGTATTTGTTCCAAGAGAAAAAGAATAATAATTTCAATGTTAAAGGTTATGTTAAAGTAAAAGTGTTGAATAGGGGATATCTGTCATGAAATATAACACTAACCAGAGTGGGAAAATTCCAAGCTGCAAATTGGAGGCATAGTATCTGGGTACCACTTAATGCCAACATGTTATGGCTTCCCAGCTGTAATTAAGCTGAAGCAGAAAGAGCCATTGCTGTGGGAAAGACACATGACTTCTACGGATAAGAGATAAGTAAATATAGTGTACTTTTGAATTTTGATAGTTTCCATTATTTTAGTTTGCTGTTAAAACATAACTAAGATTATTGTACTGTGTCATAATTAATTTTACACATCTTAAATATTATGTAACTTGCCTAGATATATCCATAGGTAAGTTTGCTACTTGGAGATTTTGTGGGAAGAAATGAATATTTCCTCACATTTGCAGCCATCTGTGACTACTATATCCTGTGTTATATAGTAGTAGAGTTTTTTAATGAGTCTGACACCAACACCGGTACTAGTCTAGGAATCTTCTGGTGTCAGGAACTTGTTCTTTTTCACTTGTTCCTGGCACAATGTCTGTGATATGTTAATATTTTGGCATTAAAACTGTATTTCAGTATATTCATTTCTCATTTTTCTGTGAATAAAAAAGTTGAATTTTAAACTTCTGGGTCCACTCTGCAAAAGACATTCCATTTAATATGTGAGGACTGTTACTGATAGTTTCTTTACCCTTTGAAAATGTCTTCCGAGGGGTTTCTTACTGCCCAGACTATTTTTTCCAGTTTTTCCTTTACATGTTTATGAACATTTTGAAAGACTATTATGATTTTCAAGTTAATCTGTAAAACTTAATTTCCATGAAAGGCAAAAGTAACTTCAGGAAGTTTATTTATTCTAATTTTGATACATGAGTCACTACTATAGAATTAGAAAAATAGAAATAAATACAACATAAGGTAATATATTTTGTAAGATTGATCAGAACTCAAGTCACCTAAAAGTATTCATTTAAGTTCATGTTTTGATATATTTATAATGGCACACCTTTAGATTAAATACTTTAACATTATTTAATCTTACTTAAAAAATTATAATATAAAGTTCCAAAATGTCTGTTCTACCTGGAATATAGAATCAGATATACAGAGGACAGAATTGAGAATGTATTAGTGGAATTTTGATTAATCAGTGCATTTTGAAAGTTCTACCTCTGTTTTTTTATTACAGTATCTCCCTGTGACCACCAGTGTCCCAGCAAGTCAAGCAAATGTTTTAACAGGGAGACTTATATTTTACTATTGATAAAAATAAGGGTAGCAGTACACTAGGTCTCAGAATCTAAAAGATTTGTTTGAGAGAGCTAGGACCCAGATAAGTGATCAAATTTGGTTGTACCAAAAATAAAATCATTCCAAATGATTATGTATAATCCAACCTTTAAAACAAAATTTCTTATCTTCCAATTCAAAATTGTTTTCTCATAAAAATAAAGTGCTAATAATGACTTCTTAAGATTTTTATTTATTGTCTTTATTTTAGCCTTCATTATTTTTGATGAACACGGTTTATCTGAGTAATTCATCAGTTTAGACATCTCTTTTCAGCATTAATAGTAAAGAGGACTGCAGTTGCTGATACCATATTTCTCAAATATCTTGCCTAGTATCTTATTTACAAAATATGTCAGTTTGACTTTTAGAGTATGAAAATAGTATACAAATTGACAAACTAGTGTGATCAGCAGAGCATTGGCAATTTCATTTTTAAAAAGTTACAGTTTTGAAAGATTAGTCATGTTACATAAGTGAAGATTAATAATAGAGTATGTAGTTTTAATATTAAATCAAATACATCTTTATGAAATATGTTTTCCATGTTTTGCTACAGACACACATGGAAACATAGAAGTAAATAGACACACCTGTGTGAATCACATTACTTAGAGAAGCCAGTAACCAAGCAAGTAATGCCAACAGAGGAGGAATTTTGTCATTTAGGAGCTTCCCAATATGACATGTAAGATTGACTCTTGTTTTAGTATTTCTAACAGAAATTAGATGAAAATTGTATAATGAAAATAGTTTGAACAATAATTTATTCAAAAAATATTTGATATCTAATTTAAGATTGAAATAATCATCTGAATGTAAGCACCATGAGGTTTTTTTTTCATTCACTAGAACATTCTCAGCCTTCACCACAGTCTGTGACACATAGAATGTGCCCAATAAATATTTGCTGAATAAATAAATCATACATAGGAGACTTTGACAAAATATTATTTTTACATTTTTTATATTAGTAGAGGGAACAGCATGCAAAACATTTCCCAGTATTCTTGAAGTGTTGTTTTAAATTACTCCCTGAATAGTAAAAGTTCATTTATGGTATCAAACCTTATTAATGTAGCAACAAATGTTTATTGACTATTTATTATGTGCCAGCCACTGTATTAGATCATTACACACGTTATATATGCTATGTATTGTCCCCATACAATAAGCAAGGCAAGCTTGTTGTATGTAGAGTCATGAACACATACACTTATATATTAGAATACCAGTAAATTATAGTTTATATGTAAGTAAGTCCTCATAATTGAAGGCTCTTCCTTGATAAGTGTTCTTAGGGAAATGTATAAAGTTTCAAATTTCTTTCATTGCTTGCTCACACCCTTTTCTGTGCATCTAAAGATGAATGCATTTAAATTTGTTGGCAGACTGTTACAATTTGTTGTTTACATGTAATGTAAATATTAGTTTTTTGTTGTTTTGAACTGAGAAAGTCAAACCTGGTTTCACAGATCAGTTGGACATGATGATGTGTCTTCTAAGAGCTTCCCTTTAAAGTCTCTGTTTCACGTAATCACTGCCTGGCTTGTATTGTAGTGAGTTATGTGCTCTCTCCTCATGACAGAGGTCTAGATTGTCATCTACTCCTTTGGCAGGAGAGATTTTACAGTTTTATATTTCCTACTAATAAATCCTTAGGAGCACAAAAAAATGTTACATTATATTCTTCGTAATAAAGCAAACGAGCTTTCTAAAAGTAAAATTGTATCCATTCACTGAGAATACAGGTTATTGTCTCCATCACAAACTCTGTAAGACTAATGTCAAAAAAAATGACAAGAATAAGCTAACCGATGCTATTTCTGTCAAGTATACTTAGCATTTATGAGTGCGCCTCCAAATCAATGGCAGCCCAGATTTTCAGAAAAGCTCTGGGGGAGATTGGTTCCAGATGGTGGAGTAGAAGGACGTACGCTCACTCCCTCTTGCGAGAGCACAGGAATCACAACTAACTGCTGAACAGTCATCAACAGGAAGATGCTGGAACTCACCCAAAAAGATACCCCATATCCAAAGACAAAGGAAAAGCCACTATGAGATGGTAGGGGGTGCACAATACACAATAAAAATCAAATCCATAACCTCTCAGTGGGTGACTCACAAACTGGAGAACAGTTATACCACAGAAGTCCACCCACTTGAGTGAAGGTTCTGAGCCCCACATCAGGCTTCCTAACCTGCGGGTCCAGCAATGGGAGGAGGAATTCCCAGAAAATCAGACGTTGAAGGCTAGCGAGATTTAATTCCCCATAGACAAGACTGGGGGAAGGAGAGACTCTACTCTTGGACGGCACACACAAAGTAGTGTGCGCATCAGGACCCAGGGGAAGGAGCAGTGACCCCATAGGAGACTGAGTGAGACCTACCTGCTAGTGTTGGAGGGTCTGCTGCAGAGGCGGAGGGCAGAGGGGACAAGGACACTGGCAGCAGAAGTTTTGAGAAGTACTCCTTGGGTGAGCCTTCCTGGAGTTCTGCCACTAGCCCCACCAAAGAGCCTGTAGGCTCCATTGCTGGGTCACCTCAGGCCAAACAACCAACAGGGAGAGAACTCAGCCCCACCCCTCAGCAGACAAGGAGATTAAAGATTTATGGAGCTCTTCCTTCCCATTAGGAAGCTTGCACAAGCCTCTTAGATAGCCTCATCCACCAGAGGGCAGACAGCAGAAGCAAGAACTACAGTTCTGCAGCCTGTGGAACGAAAACCACATTCACAGAAAGACAGACAAAATGAAAAGGCAGAGGGCTATGAACCAGATGAAGGAATAAGATAAAACCCTGAAGTGGAGATAAGCAAACTTGCAGAAAAAGAATTCAGACTAATGAAGTGAAGATGATCCAGGACCTCAGAAGAAGAATGGAGGCAAAGATCAAGAAGATGCAAGAAATGTTTAACAAAACCTAGAAGAATTAAAGAACAAACAAACAGAGATGAACACTACAATAACTGAAATGAAAAATACACTAGAAGGAATCAATAGCAGAATAACTGAGGCAGAAGAACGGATAAGTGACCTGGAAGACAGAATGGTGGAATTCACTGCTGTGGAAAAGAATTAAGAAAAAAGAATGAAAAGAAATGAAGACAGCCTAAGAGATGTCTGGGACAACATTAAATGCATCAGCATTCACATTATAGGTGTCTCAGAAGAAGAAGAGAGAGAGAAAGCACCCGGGAAAATATTTGAAGAGATTATAGTCAAAAACTTCCCTAACATGAGAAAGGAAATAGCCACCCAAATCCAGGAAGTGCAGAGAGTCCCAGGCAGGATAAACCCAATGAGAAACATGCTGAGACACATAGTAATCAAATTGACAAAAATTAAAGACAAAGAAATTATTAAAAGCAACAAGGGAAAAACAACAAAAAACATACAAGGGAGCTCCCATAAGGTTAACGGCTGATTTCTCAGCAGAAACTCTACAAGCCAGAAGGGAGTGGCATGATATATTTAAAGTGATGAAAGGAAAGAACCTACAACCAAGATTACTGTACCCAGCAAGGATCTCATTCAGATTTGATGGAGAAATCAAAAACTTTACAGACAAGCAAAAGCTAAGAGAATTCAGCACCACCAAACCAGCTCTACAACAAATGCTAAAGGAACTTCTCTAAGTGGGAAACACAAGAGAAGAAGAGGACCTACAAAAACCCCAAACAATTAAGAAAATGGTAATAGGAACATACATATCGATAATTACCTTAAATGTGAGTGGGTTAAATGCTCCAACCAAAAGACACAGGCTTGCTGAATGGGTACAAAAACAAGACCCATATATATGCTGTCTACAGGAGACCCACTTCAGACCTAGTGATGCATACAGACTGAAAGTGAGGGGATAGAAAAAGATATTCCATGCAAAAGGAAATCACAAGAAAGCTGGAGTAGCAATACTCATATCAGATAAAATAGAGTTTAAAATAAAGAATGTTACAAGAGGCAAAGAAGGACACTACATAATGATCAAGGGATCCATCCAAGAAGATGATGCAACAATTATAAATATATATGCACCCAACATAGGAGCACCTCAATACATAAGGCAAATGCTAACAGCTATAAAAGAGGAAATCGACAGTAACACAGTAATAGTGTGGGCCTTTAACACCTCACTTACACCAATAGACAGATCATCCAGACAGAAAATTAATAAGGGAGCACAAGTTTTAAATGACACAATAGACCAGATAAATTTAACTGATATTTATAGGATATTCCATCCAAAAACGGATTACACTTTCTTCTCAGGTGCACCCAGAACATTCTCCAGGATAGATAACATGTTGGGTCACAAATCAATCCTCGATAAATTTAAGAAAATGGACATCATATCAAGCATCTTTTCCAACCACAACACTATGAGATTGGAAATCAATTACAGGGGAAAAAACGTAAAAACATAAACACATGGAGGCTAAACAATATGTTACTAAATAACCAAGAGATCACTGAAGAAATCAAAGAGGAAATCAAAAAATGCCTAGAGACAAAATGACGAGGAAAACACGACAACCTAAAACTTACGGGATGCAGTTGTAAGAGGGAAGTTTATAGCAATACAGTCCTACCTCACGAAGCAAGAAAAATCTCAAATAAGCAATGTAACCTTACACCTAAAGGAACTGGAGAAAGAAGAACAAACAAAATCCAAAGTTAGTAGAATTAGTAGAAGGAAAGAAATCATAAAGATCAGAGCAGAAATAAGTGAAATAGAAACAAAGAAAACAATAGCAAAGATCAATAAAACTAAAAGCTGGTTCTTTTAGAAGATAAACAAAATTGTGATAAACCTTTAGCCAGACTCGTCAAGAAAAAGAGGGAGAGGACTCAAATCAATAAAATTAGAAATAAAAAAGGAGAAGTTACAATGGACACTGCAGAAATACAGATCATCATAAGAGAGTACTACAAGTAAGTCTATGCCAATAAAATGGACAACCTGGAAGAAATGGAAAAATTCTTAGAAAGGTGCAACCTTCCAAGACTGAACCAGGAAGAAATAGAAAATATGAACAGGCCAATCACAAGTAATAAAATTGAAACTGTGATTAAAAACCTTCTAATAAACAACAATTTAAAATGGGCAGAAGATCTGAATAGACATTTCTCCAAAGAAGATGTATAGATGGCCAAGAGGCACATGAAAAGCTGCTCAACATCACTAATTGTTAGAGAAATGCAAATCAAAACTACAATGAGGTATCACCTCATACTAGTGAGAATGGGCATCACCAGAAAATCTACAAACAACAAATGCTGGGGAGACTGTGGAGAAAAGGGAACCCTCTTGCACTGTTGGTGGGAATGTCAGTTGTTAGAGCCACTACGGAGAACAGTATGGAGGTTCCTTAAAAAACTGAAAATAGGATTACCATATGACCCTGCAATCCCAGTACTGGGCATATACCCTGAGAAAACCATAATTCAAAAAGACACATGCACCCCATTGTTCATTGCAGCACTGTTTACAGTAGCCAGGTCATGGAAGCAACCTAAATGCCCATCGACAGATGCATGGATAAAGAAGATACAGTACATATATACAATGGAATATTACTCAGCCATAGAAGGGAATGAAATTGGGTCATTTGTAGAGATGTGGATGGACCTAGAGACTATCATACAAAGTGAAGTAAGTCAGAAAGAGAAAAACGAATATACTAACGCATATATGTGGAATCTAGAAAAATGGTACAGATGAACCGGTTTGCAAGGCAGAAATAGAGACACAGATGTAGAGAACAAATGTATGGACACCAAGGGGGGAAAGCGGTAGGGGGGTGGAAGTGGTGGGATGAATTGGGAGATTGGGATTGACATGTATACACTAATATGTATAAAATAGATAACTAATAAGAACCTGCTGTGTAAAAGAGATAAATTTTAAAAAAAGGAAGCCCTAGGTACCCACAGGATTTATTGGCAAGCTATAAAGCTAGCACAGCTGGAATGTTCAAATAAGCTAGAGCCTGTAGAATCATGAGCTTTCTCATTTGCAAATTCAAACAATTTAGGTCAGCAAGGCTCTGCTATACATGAGCACAATGAGGCTGTGTGTGTAGATTTTAATCTTGTAACATTAAGGGGTTTTTATGATATACGTCTCTTTTGGCAGAGCTTAGTTTATAGCTAGAGTTTTTTAAAAACTCAGACATTTGAAAATAATACCTCGCACCCAAACAATGTCTAAAAAAACAGAAAATATACCCTGTGAATTAGAGGTGCTTATACCAGTATAACCAGGAAATACCACTTCTGCTTGCACAAATAAATAATATTACAAACAGAAGTATCTACAATAGAGTGTTTAAGCCAAGAAACCTAAGGTAGGTTGTCTGGAAAGAGATTTTTAGTCCCTAGAAGAAGCAAAAACAAAGACTTCGTAATTTTTCTTTAACTATTTGGATTTATTTTTCTGCTTTCCATCTGGCTTGAAATGTTTGCAACATTTAGCAAAAGAGAATATTTAATACTAACACGTTTAAAATTTTATAATGGTACTTTAGGAAATTTTTACTCATTGGTTTCAAAAGGATCCTTATTAAGTGAGGAAACCTGAGATTGCCCAGATGGGAGGTTGACACTTTGGAAGTACTTGGAAGAGTGTTTACACCTGGATATTTTGTAGTTCAGTTGATTGGGCATGTGTTGAGCATGTACTATGGGGAAAGTGCTCTGCTTGGTAGGTCTTGTGAAGTTAGCAAGATGGATCAAATATCTTTGCTCTCCAGAATCTCCAAGCATAGTTGGAGAGTTTGAGTCTAGTAAATATAAAATATATAAATGTAAATAAATATATATGTGTGTGTGTGTACAAAATACTTAAGTCTAAATCTTTAAAGAGATGAAAAAATTGATTTAAGCTTGGAAGAGTATATTTGAGGGAATGAGTTTGAATTATGACTCAAATATTGGTAAAACATTTAGAAGTAATATTTCCTAGCTTTTAGAATTGTAAATGAAGTATGGAGCAGGGAGAATAAAAGGCAATTGTAAGAATAGTAAGCTGATCAGTGTGCTAAGAGATACTGGAGAGACTGGGTAGTGTGACATCATTTCAGAACGAGTTCCCTATGGAATAGTGATATGTGCATATTCCACTACTAGCTACAAGGATATTACAGGGAATCATAAAAACATATAAATCAGATGTGGTAGGTATGTTAAAGGTAATCTACTCAAGTAGTCAACCTTCTATTTATATCTTAGAGTTTCTAGTTTCTGTAGACCCCCTGACATTTCATAATGGGAATTGTGAAGAAATTGCCTTTATAGGTGGTCTTAAAGACTGAGTATAAGGGAGTTCTCCTATTTGTTCCTTATGCTCACAAAGAAACCAAGTTCAAGGGTTTAAATGTGGTTTGTCCTTTCACAGCTAGAGAAAATAACCTTCTTTCTTATGAAAAATACAGTAAAAAGTTGAGGTCCTTTTCTATTTTTTAAATCAAGGCACATATTATACTTCTGTAATATGAAATACATTCAGAAATAGAATGTTAGTCAATTTTGTTTTCATTGTAGAGAAAATATAGAATAAAAATACCAGTAACATACCAAATGTTTAAGAAAACACTTCCATGTTGATAAGAAAATTGTATTAAAGTTTTTCATATGTATTATGAATTTCATATGAATGGCTGCTACTTCTCTCTATTGTCTTTTTGTTGTCTTTCTCTTTTACTTTGTTGTTACTGTCAAAATTAGCTTTTACATGTAATTTTAATTAGATGAATTTTCTTTAATGAATTTATTTAAATGAATGATTTTAGATTGCAATGAAATAGCAAAATATTTATATAATCCTTAAAGTTGAGTGAACCCATCTTCTAAAACTGCTCTTTTTATTCTAAGCTAAGATACCGTGTCCCCATCCTGACACCACTCATGCCATATTACTTTCATATAAAGGAATATATTTAATATGTGATTCAACTTGATGAATCAATGACTGTTTTCATTTTATAGTTGTTTTTTGTCATTTGGTTTGTTTTTCCAGTGTTCAGTATGAGAGACATTGACTGCATTTTTTTCTTTCACTCTTATGCCCTTACATTTAAATATTACTTTTGTTTATTTTGTTTTTTTGCCACCGTCACTGAATTACTTACGTTTTATAAAGTATATATCAAATCCTAACTGAAAATACTTTATAAAATAAGGTTCCAAAGAAAAGTTCTAGTCGTTTATGATGTAAAATTACCACCACAGGCATTTCAAAACATGACCACAGACCAAAAATCAATACAAGAAAGGGTAGCATTTGTATTATGTATAAGTCAAGATTACAGGTGAATTTTTAGAGGTTGAAGGAAAGGTTGAAACACATTTTTGGTGAGAATTATCAGTGTTTCTCTCTCTGAAAAAGCCTGGGTAAATTCTGCTAGGAGAAAATTACCAGTAGATAAAGATGTTATGGACATGAAGTCATTTTTTTATTCTTCCCAGTAGACACAAGAAGTGTGTGTGTGTGTGTGTGTGTGTGTGTGTGTGTGTGTGTGTGTATAATTCCATCTCATCCAAATATGTCATAAAATACTTTTAGGGTAATCTAAAGAATGAAGGAAGAAGTTAATGGCTGGCTTGAAACTCCTTTTCCTTGGTAATGTTCCAAATTACAAAGTAGTGGTGTGGTTAGACCTCCTTGTAAACGGGCTAATCTGACCTCCTGATGGTATTTGCTAGTCAAAACATAATGGAACATTTTTTTTTGTTTTGTTTTGCGGTACGCAGGCCTTTCACTGTTGTGGCCTCTCCCGTTGTGGAGCACAGGCTCCGGACACACAGGCTCAGCAGCCACGGCTTATGGGCCCAGCCGCTCCGCGGCATGTGGGATCTCCCCGGACAGGGGCATGAACTCGTGTCCCCTGCATTGGCAGGCGGACTCTCAACCACTGTGCCACCAGGGAAGCCCTCTAATGGAACATTTTTATCTATTAAATACTTTCAGTAGAATATACCTTGTCTGTCTAAATGACTTACAGACAAAACTTGAAATTATGAATTTATAAGGCATACACTGCTGGAGATGTCAGTGATGACTTGTAACTATCAGAGTATAAATGAAGATATTGTATGACTAAAATAATGCCATTTCTGTAGGTGATGCCGTGATGCATCCCTTAGGAACGTGTATGTTAAATTTGAATAACAGTCTGCCTTAATATGGAAAGAAAGAACCTGAGAAGTTAAAATGCTCGTCTCAGATGTTGCCAAGTTTGTTGAACTGTGGCTTGTGATTGTTTGCATCCTTGGAACTATTAGTGAAACTTCGTTGAGGATAAAAGACATGCATTCTGTGAGTTGACCTTTTTGTTATTCAAGTTAGAATATCAAGTCACTTTTTGATTTGCACTTATGAATTACTCAAAGTGTTAATAATCCCAAGCTCAAGTAGTTCTGCCATTCAGAGAACACCTTACGGCAATTGCTGAAAGATTAGGAAGAGGTTTGTTAAATATTAATCCTTTGCAGTTATTATACAACCCAGCAATTATACTTTTTCACATTTATCCCAGAACACTGTTAATGTATGTTCACATAAAAACTCATATATGAGTGTACGTAGCAGTGTTATTCGTTGTAGTCCCGACTGGGAATAGCCCAGATTGAAGGAGTGAATGTTTAAACAAAATATAGTATGTACACACCATGGAATACTCACTGATAGAAATGAATGAACTATTGATTTTTACAGCATGGCTTCACAGAATTATGAGTATAAAAAACTGTTCCAAAAAGTAACATACTTTATGATTTCATTTATATAGCAGTTTTGAAATGACAAAAATTGAGAAATGGAGAGCAGGTGGTGGAGTCAGGGTTAGTGGAAAAGGTCAGAGGAGATTCCAGGGAAGTAAATGTGTCTATCATAGAATAACACAAGGGATAGTGGTCACATTGAATTGTTTTTTATCTTGATTGTGGTAGTGGATACAAGAACCTGTACATTTGATAAAATTGTGTAGAACTAAATACACACACACACGTATACAGATGAATGAAAGTAAAAGAAGTTATCAAAATATGATCAATGATTTTGATCAATGTTAACATTCTCATTGTGGTATCACCGTTTTATAAAATGTTGCCATTGGGAAAAACCATACATACATAGTGTACATGTGATCTCTCTATATTATTTCTTACATGACTCTAGAATTGCTTTGATTTTATTCATCAGCTTATTTGTGGGGTAATTTAGTAAGTAAATACTTCTTCATTTCCTGCTCAGTTTCAAGCACTGTACTGGGCATTGAAGATAAAATGGCAAGCAAAATTAGGTAAAGGTCTTACTTTCCTTGAGTTCACAGTCTAATGAGTTAGACATTAATTGAGAGTGTGAATAATGGACACATTAAGACCAAATGGCAACTCTAGTAAGTGCTACAGAAGAAAAGTAAAGGGTACTATTAGGGAAAAAGAAAAAAAAAACAAAAACTGATATCCTAACTTTCCTCAATAAAATAATATTAGAACTGAGTTTTGGTAGCTGAACAGATTTTAACTCCTCAAAGAGGAGACATTCAGGAGTAAGGTGGCAGGAGGCAACTGAAGGAAGAAACAGAAAGGCCAAAGGTGTGGTGAAGGAAAGAAGGCTCATGAGGCTGAAATGTAGAGGACCTGCAAGGGGTGAGTTTGAAGATAAGAAGTAACTTGACTCTTCAGCGTTTAAATATTTTTTTCCCATTATGATAGCAATTATATGGTCTTCAGCATGCTGCTGAAAGGAGAACCATTATATTTGGATAAGGGAATATAATGGACGGGGAAATAATTATGTTTGCATTCATCTTTGCAAGCTAATACTATTTCTCTGCCTACATTGTGGACACTAGAATTTGAAAAAATAGTTTATTAATAGATATAATCAGATAAAATTATTGTATTATTTCAAGTAAATGATGATAATAACTTGCCCGAGAAAGAAGAAAGTGACTTGAATAGAGTTTGAGGTGTTTTGATGTATATTTTGTACATTTGCACAGTTGAGTAGTTGTGACAGAGCCCTTATAGTGTGCAAAGCCTAAATTATTTACTATCTAGCCTTTTTTCAGAAAAGGAGAGTGCCTACCACTGGCAAACACAGTCATAGAAAATACTTAAACAAATAAACGTGTCTGTGTTCGATAAAGCTTTATTTACTAAAACAGGCCTTGGGCCAAATCATAGAGTGCACTGGTATTAGTATTAAACATTTGTTACCTCAAACTAGCCTGCCCATACGTGTGTTATGAAAATAGGCACAGGGAGATTTATTTTAAAGCAAACTTTTACAATAACAGCATAAAAATGAATCTAAATAAGGAAAGAAATGAAGAAAGGGGAATAATGATGTAGTAAGTATAATTAATGCAATCAAAAGTAGCACATCACAATAAAATTGAAGAATGGTACTGGTGGGGTTGATTTAAGAGAGAAGATGGAAGTAGTTTTGAATTAGCCATGTAAGAGTTGATGACAAGTTCTATAGTGAATTGTTGGGAGTAGGTGACAAGACTAATTCAGATAAGCTGTGCATACTTATAGCAGTGGTAGCGCCTTATTAGCCCAGTATATCCATGTGAAAAGCCGAGCGTCGATTAAGATGTAATGTTTATGTAATCTAATGTTTTGAATACTCTGTATCATATGTAATATGTTATAGACATAGATATATAGATACATGTAGGTGTAGATGTTTCTTATTGATAAGACTTAGATACAGGCACAGATATATGTATATATACACATATCTATTATATATGTATAAATACATGTGTATACACAGAAATATACATATGTAGATAGATATAAATACTTGGCCATGCATTCTTTGTTACTAAGATAACAAACAGATCATCCATTTCAGATTTTCATAATGCCAGAGTTTCTCAAGTATAAAAATAAAAACATACCTGTTATCGACAAGCACATCATACAGTAAAGTAGAACTTGTGCATACTTAAATGATCTCTGTGTGAAGAAATGCCATCTTGCTTCACAGTGCAGTTGACTTCTCTGAAGTAAAGTAGTATAAGGAACACAGAAGGGGATCTATTTTATTATCACTCTAAATAACTAGAAAAACATCTTTTAAATAAAACATTACAGAAAAAAATGTTTTATATGATTATAATTACAAAACATAATTTAAGTGTAAACTCTTACTCTTTTAGGTTTTCTGACATAAGAGCTGATTTATGGCAGGTTAAGGACCCATCATATAACAATACACTTGCTGACACTGTTCACTCCATTGTTGTCATTTAAACTGTAAAAATAATTTATATTACCAGAAACAAGGTAAAACATTTCCCTCTACTCCATGAAATAATCTGGCAATTAGTAAGTAGTTTATTTATTATGCACAAACTCCTTTTAGCCAAGTTCATTAACTGATGTTATATTTGCTGAGGTGCCAAAACTATTGAATAGCCAAATTACTTAAAACATTTTGCCCAAACGAGTGGAATAATCACAGCATTATTTTCTTAATTACTAAGCAGCATAGTTGTGGTATTTGCTGAGATTTGCGATGTAATAAAAATCTGTTTAGCATTTACAGTATAAACTAAATGTTTGGATTAAAATATGACTTAAGGGCTTCCCTGGTGGCGCAGTGGTTGAGAGTCCGCCTGCCGATGCAGGGGACGCAGGTTTGTGCCCTGGTCCGGGAAGATCCCACATGCCTCGGAGTGGCTGGGCCCGTGAGCCATGGCTGCTGAGCCTGCGCGTCCGGAGCCTGTGCTCCGCAACGGGAGAGGCCACAACAGTGAGAGGTCCGCGTACCGCAAAAAAAAAAAAAAAAAAAAAAGACTTAAGGTGAAATGATAGCATCTGTAATGGGACTTCTCACAGCTGTACTCTAATGGTTCTCAGCAAATACTGGCCAACAATAAGATGGCAATTACAGAAACAGATTTTATCCTTAGATTTTCTATTAAAACTTTTTTGTTACAAGATAATGAACCGTTCTATCAAACCTGTTTTTTCCTAGGGATTTCAAATTACTGCCATCTGTTATATCCTTACTTGAAACATCATTTACACATAGTTTAAGTGTTAACTGAAATCAGTTTATACCTATTAAACATCTTTTAGCTTTTTACTAAAAACAGTAAGGGATAATTGGGATTTAAGTCACTGTTTCCCATTCTACTCTGGATAACTAACTAGCACCTTTTCATCTCAAAGATACTAAGATTTGGGATCTACCCAAATATTACCCTTTGGGAATCTAGACTTTATGGTTACTTGAAGGCACTGCCTGGATGGGGGAGAAACTTGAAGCTGAGTTAGATATTGCTGTTGAAAAGAGAAAAAGAGGGAGGATGGCAAGGGGTAAGGAAGGGAGGAGAGGAATAATTGAGCAGTACTTGTACTGCCACCTGGCAAACAATTTTCATTTGTCACTTCACGCAGCTAGTGTCCGCAATGTACATTCCAGACTTTCCCACCTACACATTGCTAAATGGCCTTTTTCCCTCATATAAATACTACTTCTGTTTTCTGTCTGGATTTGTGCCTCTTGTGAAGCACTGGATGGGGATAGGGTGCTGTAGAGCTCCCTATAGTTAGTCTGAAACTAGATTAAAGTTTTAATCTTTCGATGCATTTCAGATGTCTCACCTCATTACTCGAAGTCCTTACTTTCTGAATATTTACTTTCTAACTTGCTAATTGTTCACTATGTAGGAGGAGGTTGGTTTAAACTCTGTCTCCTTGTATTTCAGTGACCTTATTGTTTAACGTTTTTTGTGCCCATTACACATTGGAATTAAAAAAGAGGAAGACAGTCATGGATTGAATACTGTAGGGTTTTTTGTTGATAAATTTAAGGGATTCAAGTACAGTCATGGAGTGAACTACAGAACTTAGAAAAAGAGTTTGACCATTAAAATCCATTTCCCTGATTTGCGTTCGCTTTCACTAACTGGGAAGGGAAAAGGTAGCATCTCATTCTGGTCTTACTTTACGTAATCTGGGTGTCAAGAGGAGATTGCCCAAGGATTCCACTATGAATGAGAAGCAGTAGCCTAAACATTTACTTCCGGGTCAAATTGAATACTTATAGCAGATCATCAGTCTCACAGGTAAAGATAATTCCTGCATAAGGTATTTGACCTTATTTCTGCCAAGTCCATCTTGCTCAATTTGTGATGAAACCCAAATCCCAGTTGTGGTGAATCTTATCCTACAATATCAGCAACACCCGAAGACCACGTACGTAATCTGACTCTTAGGTGAAAAACTCGAAGTTCTCTATTAGTGGGTGATTGTCAGTTTTACACAGACCTAGGAGAAATTTTTTCATAATTAATAATTATAATGACAAAGAAAGGAAAGAGCGTAATCTCTGCCTGTGTTCTGCATCTTTTAAAAATAGGAATTAGGGCTTCCCTGGTGGCACAGTGGTTGAGAGTCCGCCTGCCAATGGGGGGGACGTGGGTTCGTGCCCCGGTCCGGGAGGATCCTGCATGGTGCGGAGCGGCTGGGCCCGTGAGCCATGGCCGCTGAGCCTGCGTGTCCAGAGCCTGTGCCCCGCAACGGGAGAGGCCACAGCAGTGAGAGGCCTGCGTACCAAAAAAAAAAAAAAGGAATTATATTTGCTGGATTGAATTTTGTGCCTACTAAATAACATGTAAAAATATATGTCAAACTGCCTAAACATTAGGAGATGTGTAATACTTGATTAAAGAAGAAATAAAACAATTCATGGGGATTTAGACTGCCTTTAGGCAGTCATCACTACTCTCCAAATGTATTAGTAGAGTGCAGATTTTTGTACTTGTCTAATTTATTAAGCTGCTTTAATGCATAGAACATTGTCTTGCCTAAAAAAATTGCAGCAGCTTCCAAAAGTTCCTGTTCACCATTAGAGTTTATGTATTAGGTGTGTATGGTTTCATCTGTATATTAATGTGATTAGTTAAATGGAATCATGGATTATACTAGCACAGTGACTATATTGACAAATATAATATGTTTACACTCTCCCCATCTGTTTACATGGCATTACGCCTATTTGTAAGTTAATCAAACCTTTCCTGAGAGGGGCTGCCAAAAAGACATTGCTTTGGAAGGGCAACTGAGAAATTTTGGGAACACAAAGGCAATGTAAGAAAGCTAATTTAAATTAATAGGTTGAAAGTTACAAAAAGCCTGAACATTATATGATAATTTCTGAAGAAGAGGGAGATTTCTGGACCAAAAAAACTGTTATGTAAATTACATAACTTATTTAAGAATACTCATTTAAAAATTAATAAAAAGTATAATTAGAGAGAAATCTTAGAATAAATTTTTACCATCTAGGCATTTCTAGATAAGAATATTATTCAAATAACACACTTAACTACTTTTAATTTTCTCTTTTTTTAAAAGAAGGCTGAATCTAAAAAAAAAAATTGGCAAGATATTTTTTCTTTTCCCTTTGGCATGGAAAACTTTCTGTGAATTTATGATAGCTTTTTCCTTCCCATAGGGAAACATGTGACTAAGTGATGTTTTTCTCACTTGGTAATAAGAGATTACTTTTTGAAATTGTATTTTTAAAAGAGGACAACGATTTATATATTTTTTCCTTACCTCCTATACCTGTAATACTCTGTTTAGCCAGAATACTATGTACCTATATATAATTCCATTATTGTCTAATATCTAATATTTTTCTGTTCAATTTTATTCATATTCTGTACTGAAGGAGATTCTTTCTTGAGCTCAAAGATGTCTAAAAGCTGCTCATGCTGAAGGAGTTTTATTTCAACTTATAATGGGCCTTTTGCAAATGAAGGCCCCTCATGATAAAAAAGTTCTACCCTGTACATACAGAAATTTCTCCATAAAATAATTCCATAGGTTATACATTAAATATATAATATTTTTTTCTGTCTTCAGATACAGGTGTGAATATCACACTATATGTTTATCATCTCAACTTTCACTGACAACTAAATTTGTCTGGTAATGGTGGTTTTGGAAAAGCTTCAGGAAAGCAATAACGTTTGCACTAGACCTTGAAAAAATGAGTAGACATTAAGCCAATTTGTGTTGTATAGCATTGGTGTGCTAAATAGGAAGCGCTTGGCACCTTCTGTTGCCATCAGGAAAAATGATTCATATGGTAGAGGTCAGGAATTGAGAATAGGAAAGATGTATGATGCTACATATATTAAGGGAAATTACCTGAAGCCCTAATAGTCCATCCTTCGATTTTAAATATTTGTTGGAAATAATTGTTGTCAATTTAAATACTCACACTGTTATAATGTTTAGAATTAAGAAAATCTAGTCACCATTTGATTCTCATGCATAATTTCCATTAATGCTAATAAGCCTACTAATCTTGATGTTATGTATCTCATGTTCATGTTAATGGGAGAGCCAGTAAAATTTCCAGCAATGCTCTCATAATAACTATATATTTCCATGTAAGTCACTTTCTGGTCAAATCATCATATATCAGAATATGTCTGATGCTAAGATCAGAAATGCCCTTTTAAAAATCTAGAAAAAAATGGAAAAATAGTTAAATTTGTATGTAGTAAAATTCTAATGACAGTAAAGCACTAAAATAGCATCTGTTAAGTAAAAAAGAAACCAGAAATGTGCATTTGTAAAAGTGTCATTGTTTTGTTCTTGATTTCATTTTGACAAAAAGATACACAGTCTTTACCAGGAAAATCTGATAGAAGTGAATAATTATTAGGCACAAAGAATAAGATGGAAAGAAATTTGAGCTTATCTATTTTGAAGGGGAAAACTGCTAAAATGTTGCAAATAAAAATATTCCTGTTAACTCATTATTTTTAACCACATGGTGAAAATTCCACTTTTTCCTGTTCCATGAGATAAACCTGAGTTTTAACTATCCACAGCTTGAGAGTATTCATTGTACTTCCAGCTCTTCTATAACTCCAGCTTTAAAAGGAAATGATATTGCTGCTTAGATTTTCAAAATCCTAAAACATGGCATTCATAATTTTTTAAATCATAGAGCTGTCCTTGTACATTTGAAAAAGGTTGAAACTATGTACAAATATGAAAAGAGAGACACAACTGTAAAGGATTTTTGAATGGCTTAAGTATTAGTATTAGAATTATTTTCTGAAAAACAATTTAGGTTATCTGTTAATTCCCTAAATTTTCATCAGTGTCATAAAATTAATATTTATATTGCTATATTGCTACCATTATATGTACATGCTGAATTAGACACATATACTAACAGATGTATATGAATATACATTATATATTCAGATAGAGTGACTAGAATAGCTAGTTAGTGCAGTTAACTAACTTTCTCATATCCCTTCATGCCCAACATATTAATGTTGGCCTAAGGAATATGGATTTTATAGAATTATGAAATATTACCTTAATTTTGTCTCTAAGATAAATAACTGAATTTATGACCATAAGTATATTTTAATTATAGCAATAATCTGAAATTTTAAATTAAAAAAAACTTAGGAGTCCAATTTAATGAGTAAACACATTAAGTATATGGGGACTAGTTTTCACAGATTATTACATTGTTATGGGTTAATAATTCAACAGCTATTGAATTGGATTATATTTTTACATTAAATTAATGTTAGTGATGAATTAAACACTAGTTTAAAAACCTAGTTTTTTCAGCATATACAGCAGTTTTATTTTTTATAATGGAGTATGTGAATTGAAAAGCAAAACAAAATGCAAATGTCAGAAGAAAAGAGAAGAATTTGAGAGTAAGTTAATGAGGTTGCAAAACTCCTGTATATTCTGGTGAAATAAATGATCATGAAACTCCGTGGTAGCTACCTATGTCTTTTATTTTTTTTTTCCTTTTTTTAATCTTACTTTTTTACCTTCTACTCTTGGATAAAAAAATGAGTGTCATCATAGAGCTAAGAGCATTTCAAAGAAAAAAACTTACATATTTTCAAAAGGATGCAATCAAAAGCCCAAAAATGTGATTTGGGACTTGACAAGCTCACACTAATATTGTAAGGAGGAACAACGGGTCAAGAAAGCCAAGAAGAAAAATATGAACACAATGAGATGTGCCTTAAAACATATTGAGACTTATTACCATATTAAATAATATTGTGTTGCATTGGTACAAGGTTAGGAGAAAACTGATGAAAAAAAGTGAGATAACCTCGAAATAGAGATATAAATACACATTTTGTTTATTACAGAGCTGGCCTTGGAAATGACTGAAGAAATCATGGCATGTTCACTAAATGTTTTAGGACAATTGCTAATCCACATGGGGGGAAAAGAAACTTCAGATTTGATTTTTACTATACAGAATTCTCAAAAAGCAACTCTGTGTGGAAAAAAAATCAAAGTCAAAATTATATATTTTAGAACGTGGTACAAAATTTAGGAATTTTAATAATCTATTAAATATGACATAAAACTTGCCAATATAGGAAAGTTTTAATATATTTGAGTGTATTTAAATTACAACCTTTGTATATAAAAAATATATACAAAGGTAATTTTTGAGTGTATTTAAATTACCACCTTTGTATATGAAAAATATATACAAAGGTTGTAATTTTTTTTTTTATTTTTATTGCAGTACGCGGGCCTCTCACTGTTGTGGCCTCTCCCGTTGTGGAGCACAGGCTCCGGACGAGCAGGCTCAATGGCCATGGCTCACGGGCCCAGCCGCTCCGCTGCATGTGGGATCTTCCCAGACCGGGGCACGCACTGGTGTCCCCTGCATTGGAAGGCGGACTCTCAACCACTGCGCCACCAGGGAAGCCCAAAGGTTGTGATTTTTGAGTGTAATTTTTGAGTGTAATTTAAATACACTCAAATATATTTGAGTGTATTTAAATTATAACGTTTGTATTTAAAAAATACATAAAATGAAAAAGAAGACCAGACACTGGGAAGAAGCATCCACAATAAGAGAATAATAACCAGAATATATGAAGTATTTGTGAATCCAAAAAGCAAAATATAAAAATAATAACTCTAAATAGTAAAAAGGTCAAGAAGAAACATTTCACAGAGGATCAATGTAGCCAACACACATATGAGAAGAATGAATGTCTTGTGGTAAAGGCAAATAGGGATATAATGTGTTGTCATGACTTTTGGTGATAACCCAAGAGCCATGGCCTAACCACAGTCAAGATACTTACATAGTTCAACACTAGACATTTAATAGTTAAAACTGGAAACAATCTAAATACCTACCAGTAGCAGACTGAATAAAATAATTCCAGGTATATCCATAAAAATGCTGGTAAAATGTTTATAAAATATAAAAACAACTAGAGCTCATTTATGACATGAAGGAATTTCAAAATATGTCATGTTGAACATAAAGAACAAGAAATAGAACATATACGCTAAGATTTCCTTTATATAACATGTAAAAACAGGAAAATACAAGTATGTGTGTGGTGTGGGGGGGCTGCCTACCCATGTGAAACTGTAAAGAAAAGTAAGGAGGATGAGTAACATAAAAATTAACTCGAGGTTCTGTCTGGATGAGCAAGTGGAGAGCTGGATAGTTGGAATGAGCACAGTACCACACAAATGGGCCTGAATACTTTTAGTTCAGTGGATAAAAGGTATTCATTTTCTAGAGTTCCTTTAAGATTTACCTATGCAGTATCAACTCTCTTTTGCATGTGACATTACAAAAGAAGAAGGCTCTTGTTACATACATGAGCATGCTTTTTACCTGCTTTTTCTTTCAGTGTGCAGTATTGAAGTTTAATTAAAATGTGTTTTAATTAGGTTCGGGGGATTGTTCACCTAAAGCACAGTCTTTATGATTCAGAAGGCCCCATCCAAGCACCGAAGAAAATTAAAAGTTGCTTATTGACATGAAGACAGAGATGTAAACTCCTACAGGCTGAACAGTTTGTAAGCCACAACCTTAAATCAGGAAGTACATTCGTGAGCAGTATGGTCTCCATATATTTCCCTGCTTTGTTCTCTGATGACTTGGTATCCCCTGGTATACAAAAGTAAAACTAGAATTCAGTAATAGCTGAACTTTTGAAATCTGTATATCATTAGTCAATAATATAGATTTTCCAGATATTCAGTTAACAAAATGTTGCTTCATTTAGTTTAAAGGCTTTCAGCTTTTCATCATTATTATGTTGGCTGTGGGTTTATCATAAATGGCCTTTATTATGTTGAAATATATTCCTCTGTACCAACTTTGAGAGTTTTTATCATGTATGGATGTTCAATTTTGTCAAATACTCTTTCTGCCTATTTTGAGTTGATCATGTGATTTTTATCCTTTTGTTAATGTGTATCACATTGATTGATTTGCAAATATTGAACCATCCTTGCACCCCTGGAATAAATCCCACTTGATCGTGGCATATGATCCTTTCTGTATATTGATGAATTTGGCTTGCTAATATTTTTTGAGGATTTTTACATCTGTATTCATCAGTGATATTGTCCTGTAATTTTCTTTCTTTTATTTTTTGGGATGTCTTTGGTTTTAGTATCAGGGTAATGGCCTCATAGATAAATTTGGGACTGTTTCCTGTTCTACAGATTTTTGGAATAGTTTTAGAAGGAGAGGTACTAGCTCTTTTTCGTATGTTTGGTAGAATTCCCCTGTGAACCTATCTGGTCCTGGACTTTTGTTTGCTGGAAGTTTTTTTTAATTATAAACTCAATCAGACTACTTTTGTTTAGTCTGTTCAGATTGTTTCTTCCTGATTCAGTCTTGGCAGGTTGTATGTTTCTAGATCTTTGTCAGTTTCATCTAGGTTGTCCAATTTGTTGGCATATAACTGTTGGTAGTATTCTCTTATGATTTTTTTGTACCTCTGTGATATCAGTTGTTATTTCTCCTCTTTCATTTCTTGTTTTGTTCTGTTTTCTTCTTTGTGAGCCTGGCACAAGGTTTGTCAGTTTTGTTTATCTTTCCAAAAAGCCAGCTCTTAGTTTTGTTGATCCTTTCTGTTGTTGCTTGTTGTATTTTTTTTTTTTTTTTGTCCCTTATTTATTTCCTCTCTCACCATTAGTATTTCCTTACTTTAGCTGACTTCGGGCTTTCTTTGCTCTTTTTTTCCTAATTCCTTTAGATGGTAAGTTGTGTTGTTTTCAGATTTTTCTGGTGTCTTGAGGTAGGCCTGTATCCCTGTAAACTTCCCTCTTAGAACTGCTTTTGCTACATCTCAGATTTTGCAAAGTTGTGTTTCCATTTTCGTTTGCCTCAAAGTATCTTCTGATTTCCTCTTTGATTTTCTTCATTGACCCATTGGTTTTTAAGTAGCTTGTTATTTAGCATGTGTTTGTGCTTTTCCCATTTTTCTTCCTGTAGTTGATTTCTAATTTCATACTGTTATAGTTGGAAAAAATGCTTGATATAATTTCTGTCCTCTTAAATTTGTTGGAACTTGTTTTGTGGCCTAGCATTTTATTTATCCTCGAGAACGTTCCATGTGCCCTTGAAAACAATATATATTCTGCTGTTTTTGATGGAATGTCCTGTAGATATCTGTTAAGTCCAAATAGTCTGTTGTGTTATTTAAGACCATGGTTACTTTGTTGATTTTCTGTTTGGATGATCTGTCCATTGGTGTAAGTGTAAGGAGGCCACTTTTGCCAGTCATTGAAATAAAAACTATTTTAATATATATCACCTTATACAATTTTTGTATATTTATAAATAGAAACCATTTTATCACTATAGTGTATTAATGCTTTATATCTGTTATGTTCTGTGAATCACACATACAATCAAAACTATTGCATAGGGAATGGAAAAAACATTTTCCTTGAGCTTTGGAGGTATAACTGATTTAACCCAAGGTTCCCAGCTAATTGGAGAGTTGAGAGAAGAACCCAGGTGATTCTGTCTCCCTAATCAATGTTGCAAACAACTAGTCAGTAGATCAAGGGTAATTGGTAGCTGAATGCACTACATTAAAGAGCTATATGGTAAGTTATTTCTCCTTATTAGAGCAAATTAATTTATTTGAAAAATTATCAACAAATTAAATGATGTTTGTACTATGAAGAAAGAAAAGTAATTTCTTTTTTAAATCAGACAACATAAAGAAATGACTTCATAGTTATGCAGGACTATTTATAGTATTGCAGAAAATGCAAATAGTTGTGAACTGTTGTAGCGCAATCATCTAATAAAAATGGAGTGTAACTACACACCTGCACATACACGTAGTTTTTCCCATATAAATGCTTTATATTTACCTTGATATGTCCCAGTTTAAGGTATAATCTAAGAGTTGGCAGTCTATTATTGTAGATGACCAGACTATAAATATTTTAAGATTTTAGGCCCTGTGGTATCTGTCACAGCTCCTCAAATCTGCTACTGTAGTGCAAAAGCAACCATAGACAATGTGATAACAAATGAGTATGACTGTTCCAATAAAATTTAATTTGGAAAAACTGCTGGGAACCAGATTTACCACATGAGCTATATAGTTTGCTGACTTGTGTAGCTGATTTAGTATTAATACTGCAATTAAGCCAGTGTTTACATGTTTTTGACTTTTAAAATATCTTTATAAAAATTTCGTAATCAAAATTTCATAGTCATCATTGCTTTGCATTTAGGTATCAATCATAAAAAATGTCGTTTTTCAACATTTTTATTTTTTATACAACTTTTATGCTTTATATACTTTTTAATGTATAAACAGGTGGTAAAGGGTTTCCAAAACCTTAAAAGATAGTTTCTGTTTCTTTTTCTAGTTGAAACCTAAGAATGATCTTAATTTCTCTTCCAAAACAGATATCAGTAGTAATATTAAAATTTTGAAATATTTTTCAGAAGTCTATAATTTCTCTTATGGTTGTGTTTGAATTATAAATTCTTAAAAGTAATTTTATTTTGTTATTTATACTAAAACTTTTTGCATTATAAGTTTCTATTAGGTGGTTGTAGAGTATCTGGAATATGTATATGTGTGCATATATGTACACATTTTAGTATTTATGTATCTGTATTTTTAATTTACCTTGTTTCTCTAGACATCCCATCTCAAAAAAAAAACTATGTTCTTATATTTGTCAGCACTTAAATCTATTCTTGAATTACTAAATAATTTAGTTTCTTATATATATACATATAGTGTGTTTATCAATGAAAGGTACATTTTTTGAGTTTTCCCACTCAGTAATACTATCACTAAGTACTGAGATCATTGGTATTTCCCATAAACAAAATGATATATACAATTCCATATACAAAATTATATATTTACATACTATATGTGTGTATATATGTATATATATATATTTATAAATATATTCCCTAATAAGAAAAAGTGACCAATCTTAGCATTTGAATCATACCATTAGAGACCTGTGAAAATGAAAGCAATGAGAAACTGTTAAGTTCAACAAATTCAGTTTTGGGTAGTATAGCATCCCTCAGGACACCTGTCCCCTCTTCCTGAGCTACAAATGAACCAGATCTTTAATAGGCTGTGGTTGTCTAGCTAAACTTTGATAGGGAGTAAAATTTCCCTTGTGTGGACAAGGGGTGGACAAAGGTGGAATGATGAGTGAACAGGGACTGCCATGTTAATAGCATAAAAGAAAATCTTTCAATATATGTTATTTTAAGTTAGTATAATCTCTGAATATGAGTGATTCAGATTTCAGCAGCTTTACTTTCCTTTAATGGCTTTTCATTGTAAGCTCTGTGCATATGTTTTGTGTGCCTGTGTGCAATACATGCGTCTCAGTCCAACATTACTCAGTATATTTGCTGTTGTAAATATATGTATGGTACAAACTTATAGTACAAACACTGTATCAACTTTTTGTAATTTTGAAAGTCTACATGATAGTAATGAAGAAGCAAATATCCCAACTAACAGTGAAATAAGAGAACTAAAGAAAAACAAGTAGGCCTTCTATGAACCTGTGATCAAGATGTTCCCACTCATTCTCACACGTTTATTTTATTCATTGCACTTATTACTATCTGAAATTATAATTTTATTTCTTTGTCTGCTTATTAACTTTGTCTTCACCAATTGATGTTAAGCTTCAGAGAACTTTCTTGTTAACTTCTGTTCACAGAGGCAATGCATATTTGTTGAATAGATTTTTAAAGAATAACTGATCACAGAAATAGTTATGTGTCTGTGTGTTATTCAGATAAGAAAATAGAGAACTGGGATGATTTAAAATAATTTAAATATAAGGCTGATATAGAAACTTCCTTAGAGATACGTAAGCTCAGTCTTTTGACTTCCTCTAAAATATCCAATTTTCAAAGATATTCCTTCTGTTTCTGCCTTAGGAACCACAAACAAAATGTACAAGAGCCAGGCAGAAAACTTAAGTATGTTAATTTTGAGGATTGCAAGATACAATGGTTAATTTTATGTCTCAGTTTGACTAGGCTAAGGGATGCCCAGATAGCTGATAAAAACGGTATTTCAGAGTGTCTGTGAGACTGTTCCTGGCGTAGATTAACATCTGAATTGGGAGACTGGGCAAAGAAGATCCACTGCCACTAATGCAAGTGGGTATCATCCAATCCATTGAGTGCCTGAGTAAAGCAAAAAGGCAGAAGAAGGGCAAATTTGCTCTTTTTGTTTGAACTTGGACATCCGTCTTCACCTACCTTCAGACATTGGTGTGCCTGGCTCTCAGGCCTTTGGACTTAGAGCAGGGCTTCACCGTTGGTCCACCAATAATTGGGTTTGGACGTAGACTTACCACATGGGCTTCCCTGGGTTTCAGGCCTTTTGGTCTTGGACTGAATTCTACCGCTGACTTTCCTGGTTCTGCACCTTGCAGACAGCAGATTGTGGGAATCTTGGCTTCCAAAATCCAGTGAGCCAATTCCTGTAATAAATCTCTTCATATTTGTATTATAACTATATCTGAATTCTCTTGGTTCTGTTTCTCCAGAGAACCCTAATACACAAGGCTTAGGAAACTGAAGAAATAAATAACATTCACTGCTTAAAACAACACAGATTTCAAGTTTTTAAAGCATGATGACAGATAAAACAAATTTGTTTGCAACATTTGTCAGGCACTGATTTATAAACCACATTTTGTGTTTTAAGTTTTGCTTTATTCTTTCAAATGACAGTTGTGCCTAGCAGTTCTATGAAGTGAATGTAATATTGACTACTTTGAGGATAGTTTTGTTTCGTGTTTTTTAATTAAAAGACAATTTTAAGCAGTTTTAGGCTTACAGAAAAATTGAGCAGAAAGTACAAAGAGTTATCATAAACCCCTTGCTCCCCAATCTCCAGCAATATTCCCTATAATTAGCATTTTGCATTTGCGTACTTTTAATTGTTTTTACAATTAATGAACCAACATAGATACATTTTTTATTAAAGTGCATAGTTTACATTAGGGTTCACCTTGCGTTGTACAGTCTGTGGGTTTTGACAAATGTATAATTACAGTTGTCCACTCTTATAACATCATACATAATAGTTTCACTGTCTTAAAATTCCCCTTTGCTCCACTTATTCATCATACCCTCCCTTCTCTCAACATCGGTCAACCACCGACCATTTTACTATGTTTATAGGTTCATTTTTTTCAGAATGCCATGTAGTTGGAATCATTCATGTGTAACCTCTTCAAACTGGCTTCTTTCACCTAGCAATATGCATTTAAGGTTTCTTTGTGTGTGTGCTTGGTTTTGTTTTTGTTTCGTGGCTTGATAGCTCATTTCGTTTTATCATTGAATAGTATTCATCATATGGATATACCATAGAATTTTTATCCATGTATTTACTGAAAGCCATATTGGTTACTTTCAAGTTTTGGCAATTGTGAATTAAGCTTATGTAAACATTTGTGTGCAGGTTTTGTGTGGATGTGAGTTTCCTACTCCTTCTGATAAATACCAAGGAGTGTGATTACTGGACCATATGGTAAGAGTGTGGTGAGTTATGTAAGATAGAGTCAACTGTCTTCCAAAGTGGCTGTACCATTTTGCATTTCCACCAGCAGCAAATGAGAGTTTCTTTTGCTCCACACCATTGTCAGCATTTGATGTTTCGGTTTTTAGTCATTGTAATAGGTACATAGAGTTATCTCAAAGTTGTTCTAATTTGCAATTTCCTAATGACAAAAAACTGATTCTTAAAAATTAGATCCTGCTTTTTTTGTTTTTCTTTCAGGGAGAATTACTCTATTGTAAGGTGTTTATTATAGCCAGAAGTAGAAGTCTGTCTATAATAGTTTAAGAATATTCTTGCTATTTTTGAACTGCTTTTAGGTTCCCCAGTATTTCTAAAACATCCATTCTGGTTCTCATTGTACCAGATAATTATGCAATAAAATAACCTTTCAAGTTATGTATCCTCAGTTAGATTAACTTTAGGATCTTCCAAGACATTTTGCTAATTTTCTTTTAAGACGAACCTGCAAATAATAAGCTTTTCTTAATTTGTTAACCTCATTGTTAAATTTGTATTAAATTACAGTAATATTTTAAGTTTTCTTAATTAACAAGACAGTTATTTTCTGACTTAATTGAAGATGAAACCTCTTTAAAGGGAATGCATGTCAGAGGTGAGATTTTCATAACTCTAAAGTTCAAATTTTGTGCCCTATATGATTTTTAGTGCGAAAAGTTAAAGTTGTACAACACTAGATTTTTTTTTCTCTGTGCCAAAACTAAGAATATATTTTGGATCAAGCCTCTAAGGAAAATAGCAGGATATTATTTTTATAACTGGATTAGAAGAAGATAGTCTATTTGGGAAAAAAAAATTCCTGGGGGAGCATTAAACTGTGAAAAGTAAAATTTGCCCACACACAGGAATATTGCTGGCTCTTAAAAGATATTGGAGTCTAAAGATACCCATTTAAGAAAAAAAGCATACACGTTAAATTTTTCCTTAGGGAAAAAATATATTTTTGTACTTAAAATTGAATGTAAAGTAGGGAACCTTATACAGTATATGAAATCCGTTTTCACCACAAGCACTTAAATTGGATTGTTGGTTAGTAACGTCTGATACATAGCAGATCGTAACCACATCAGGTACTGAGTTGACCGTGATATAGATTTTGGATCATTTATAAGTAATCCAGACTTAAAGATAGTACACAGATATTAAAGTATGTGAAATATATGCTATTAGATATGATTGAGTCTATACTTTTGTGTTCTTATAATGTATTCTTACTGCTTCTCTGGCCTCTTATTTTTAAACATTAAGTGACAAGACAAGTTAAGTTATGCTTGTTGTAAATAAATAAATTGAAATTTTATTCAAGAATGTTCATTAAAAGTTTTTACTTCTATTATAAGAATTACTGCTTTATTTACCCATTTTCATATTTCTTTTATATATAATGCCATATATGATTAGATACGTATGTTAGTATATTACTATATAAGTAATAAATGATAGAGGTAATATTCCTATTTTTAGCTGCCTGCTTTTATTAGATTTCTTTGATATTTACCTAAACTATTAGGATATTAAAAGTATGTATAAATGAGTTATAGAGTTTGAATTTACAGAGAAAAACAAATAATTGCGAAATACATAGGGAAGGTTAACAGCAGAAAGAGAAGAAAATTCTAAACCTAGAGATGTATGTTCTAATCCATCTGTGTGGAAATCATTTTAGTTGCCCACTCCATAATCTGATCTCCTTCATCTACTTCACCTGCATTGATTATATTCATTCAGTGAAAATACAGCATTTTCCAGCATCATTTGCAGTTGGATATGGCCCTGTTACTAAACTTTGGACAGAGCTATAAGTATAAATGTAGATATGTTATTTCCTTCCTCCACTAGAACTCCAGCTGCCACACTGAACCATAAAGGAAAGAGTTGTGTCTGAAGAGTGGTAGCAAGTAAAACAGTCCTGGAACTGAAAACATCGTATAGTCGCCACATCAGACCTCACTGTCAGTATCTGAATTGTATATATCAGAAGCACAAATTGTTTTTTTATTTAAATCCCAGCTATTTGGATTTTTTTTTCTATATTGTGAAGCTGGACAACCTGACAGGTAGACTTTTTAAAAAATAACATATGAACATTCCAAAGGTTTAACTTTTATACCTGTTAATTGCGGGTAGACTTATCCACTGTACCTAATTTGAAATATTGCTGTGACATAAATGACTGAGGAAGTACTGCGTAGTTAACAGAATAGAAAACTGTACAGCTTATTGGGGGATGCTTGAGTAATTGGCATTTGGCAGAATTACTCTAGACAAGTCACATGGTATAGAGGAGTCAAGTAGTTCATGTAGGATTTATGCTGATGATGCTGAATATGCTTTCTAATGAACAGATACACATCTTGCCAATTATGTTTATATTTTTCTATTAAGATGTATTATAGGGCCCTTTTGAATAAAAAAATTGAAGAAGAAATATAGAATGAGAGATTGGGGGAAAATAATTTATGAAAGTGATCATGTGTTTATTCATTGAGAAGATTCACATACATAAAAATGTTATAAACGTGCACACAGTCTTTACATGTAATGTAGTGACATTTTAGAAAGAGAAAATAGTCAAAAAATATGCTTCGTAAGTAGAGACAAGACTTTTATTAGTATAATCTGATTTCTTCTTAAATATGTGAGATGTTTAGAGCAATGTGACTGTGGAAAAGATGGTGTTATACCTTTTTAGAGGATTACCTTTGATCTTGGACCTTGACAAGAGAAACATCATCTTAAATGTGGGTGACAGTATAAGCTCTGAATGAAAACTGAAAACCAAAGTGTAGGTCTCTCAGGCTAGAAGTATCAGGTTTGAATTGAAGCTAAAATACCACCTATAATAAAATATACTCTCTGAGCTACACAGATTTTTAGTGACATGTAAATTAAAAAAATTTTTCAAAGTATTTTGCCGTCTCTTGATTCATGAAAACATTTGAAATGTATCTGTTGTTATACATCCAACATATCCCTAACTCTTTTCATGAAGACTTGTGGGTACATAATGCTCACTATCTTGAAGAAGTGTTGGGATATTTTTAAGTGACTTGACATTAGGAATTTAATATGGTTTCTTTTTGGCAAATATCTGAACCAAATGTGTTTTCTGGCGAGGCTGCAAAAGATGAAGCTCAAAACGAGGGATCTCACCTCGATGAAAAAACAAAAAATTCAGCCAGTGTAGTCAGTGAAGACTGACCCCATCTGCCTCTGTACCTGTGTACCTCCAGTTAACCAGTGGCACAGAAGGAATTGGTGCTGGTGAGTTTTCAAGAAACATGCTTACCTGCCGAGAAAGGCTTTGGGGACACCTTTATACTTCCCTACCTCCAAATGATATAGTTACAGAAATGTGGCTTATGAAGGGCAAAGAGACTTAAAGTGTTTTATAAGCAGTGGTTTGACTTTTAATACTGTCATTAGGCCATGGTGTGTGACTTACTATCACATTAAAATCTGCATTTTTTAAAAAAATCAAAAACTAGTAAAAGTGTCAGTAGGTGATAACTTCATCCATAGAAGGTCAGATGTGAGAGTATAGCAAATTGACTAGTTAATCTTTCTCATTAAGCATACACGTTATCTTAAATTTGTATTATTAATGTGACCTTCAGAGGAAAAATGTCCTGAGCATCTTAACAGCAGCCTCTTTTTTTTTTTAATTGTTGTTTCAGTCCTTTACATTATCATGTGAAGAAACCAGGAAGAAAATGTGTTTGACATTTCAGTCACGTGTTCTCTAGGATAAAATAGTTGCAAGTGTTCTTCATCTGTCTCATTTTTAGCCACACAGTTATTTGTGAATTGAATAGGGGACTGTTTATTTAGATTAAAAGAAAAATATATATATATATACACGCATATATAACTACTATCTGGAATAGAAGTCCTTAAAGCAAATATGAGTTGAACACCTGAAAGTCATGGAAGGAAATACACAGATCCTCTCTATCACTAGTTTTCTCCCTCTCTCATTTAAATACAGGCCTTTATTTCTATCAGTTATTAACTGTCAATATTAAGTATCACTGGTACCTTTACAAGTGATTTTTTTAATGTCCTTAGAGATACAATTATAAAGCATTTGAAAATTCTCTCAGTTCTATCAACAAAGAGAACAATATGCATTTTGTGGTGACATTGCATGTCCATACCTCAAAGAAGTGCTTACTGGCAGAACTGTATCTTGGGTAGCACATGGAGGTATAACATGAATATGTGCCATTTGGATAATTCAAATTTGTACTTTACCTTTAGTGTTTTTATCATCTACTTCTATTCCCAAATAAATGTTGTATTCTGTTTAGCTCTAGTTTCTTTAAATTTTATTAATTACTAATCCAAGTTTTACTATATTTTCTTCAATATTTTCTAATTTGAATGATTTCCAAATTATGTTCCTCCTATTGGATTTCCCTTCCCAACAAATGTATTCTGAATTAATTTCAGCAACCCTTATTTTACTAGTGAAAACTACCACTACCTATCAGATGTCTTAACATTGAGATATTATAAAATTTATTTTTAAAATACGCTAATAGGTTATCATCTTTAAATCTAAGAGTTTTTAGCCAGCCAGGAAGGAGCAACTTTTATTACATTAAAGATTTTTTTTTTTTTTTGCGGTACGCGGGCCTCTAACTGTTGTGGCCTCTCCCGTTGCGGAGCACAGGCTCCGGATGCGCAGGCTCAGCGGCCATGGCTCACGGGCCCAGCCGCTCCGCGGCATGTGGGATCTTCCCGGACCGGGGCACGAACCCGCGTCCGTTGCATCGGCAGGCGGACTGTCAACCACTGTGCCACCAGGGAAGCCCTACATTAAAGATTTAAATTAATTAAACCAATTTATATTTTGGACAAATAAATTGAAATCTTAATGTTAGAAGAGGAATGTAGGAATGGGAGAATTAAGTACAGAGTAGCTGAATATATTGTTGTTCCTTCCAAAATGTTCTTTGTCATTCTTACCTATAATTTTCGGAGGAGAAGAGCTTCATTAGAATTAAAAACAAAATTGGAACACCGACATTTAAAGATACCTGGAGCCTAAAACTCATCGTATGTGGAAAACTTTTCATAATTCAGTTGCAGCCTTGTCTTAGGTGAACTCATTTGAACCATTTCAAGTAGGATTCTGTGCACATCATGATCTCAGAATTGCTCTATTAAAAGTGTATAACAACTCCGTGACTACTGCTGACAGAGGTTGTCTTTCATGACTAGTTTGTGAGGACCTTTTGACAAGATGTGATCTGGGTGGCTGTGACACCTCATTGATCCATTTACCGTCTATGTCTGGTTGTTCTGTAACAGCTATGAATTGGTTTCCTTCTCATAACTTCTAACAAGAAGTCTAGAGATTTTCTGAAAAAGTTTTGGGTGTGAAATCTCAGTGTTAATTTTGAGAATATTGTAAACTACATAAGAGATCTATCAGTTAAAAAAATTTAGATAAACAGTTCCTGTTTATTTATTTGTGTATTTTGCAAACATAAAGTTAATAGAGGTTATTAAAAGTTTAAAGAAAATTAACATTTTGCTTGAAATACAGTTTATTGCTTGTTTATACATAGCATTAAATTTTTAAATGATTATTCCATGTCTCAATTGTATCTTTGCAAAACAGGAATAGCAACATCAGTATTATTCTTAGGATGTGTTGCTTGAAAACATTTATCAAATATTAGCCAGAATAAGCATGATAATATGAATAGTCAGATTGATAGAGATAGGTAGAAATAACACTGTGGAGACTCTAAACAAGAACATTTATTGTTAAGTCTGATTGTTATGCATCGCTGTTTGTTAATTACTCCTTGCAGCCCAAACTTTGTCATCAGATGAATTCTGTTTTTGCTACCTAGATTTAAAACGGTATTCAAATCTGGATATTATACAACAAATTATGAAATAAATTTTAACCGTTATAAATTTTCTCATGAATAGATTTTCCCCAAAACTTTATTATTTATGTTGATAGGACCATTTGCAGAAAACAAATGTTGAAGGACTCCATTCTAATTATAAGAAGCCTTGGGTTTCATATTATATAGGGAATAAAGCATTCTAGGGAGGGAGGCAGGAGTATAGATAGAAATACTATAATTTTATAATGAAAATATTCTTATTTATCATCATACTGGCAGAAATCTCACTAATTTGTGACATTATCCAAGGGTAGAATTGAATGGACTCACCTTCCAGAACTGAGGCATTTGTTCCCTGGGGGGCTGTTTTATACTTTGATATTGATGTATTTTATAGTTCAGATAACCAACAATTATCTTGAAAACAACAGGAAATAAATATGATTTTGCTACTTGACCATGAGAATTTGTAATAGCACCAGAATTGTTACTTTGTCCCAAGGTATGCATCCGGTCTGTGACCTGAATCATTCTGTTACTGCCTGAGGTTCACTTCTCAAAGTTTCTGCATTCAAAACAAAACTGGTTAATGTCTACAAGACATATAATTATCAGAGTTATCTTTTCTATGGAGCAGAAATTTTCAGGTTAGCACAAAACTTCACTGTGTCGGGGCACTAATCAAGTAGTAAATTAGCAAAGCCAAATATGGTGAATTCTCTAATGAATTACATCACCCATGGGTGGCCTTGTTAAATAATGCCCAGTTTGACTTTGAAAAGCTATTCTGTAGTCTTAATTTTCACGTTAGATAAACATTAATACATGGAGACAACATTTATCAAATCTGTGCTGTATGCCAAACATCAAATACTATGTCAAGTAAAGACCATATCTCTACTTTCCAAGTATTCCCAGAAAAGATGCGACGAAAGCCTCATATGCAGTTACAATATATGTTATTTTCCACTTGAGAATTATGTTCTGTGTTTATGAGAGACCATATAACAGAATTATAAGCACTGCCTCAGCCATTTAGGAAAGATTCACAGGGTAAGAGGGCCTGAATCAGATTTTTAAAAGAGGAACAGGCACCGAAAAAACGAAGAGATCATTACAGGCTGAAAGTAAAACCTGAGTAAAGAGTAGAAGGTGTGATGTGGTATGTCTCATTCGGTATAACTTACCCAGTTTAGAAGAACTGCCTGAAGCACTTTTCTTTTGCTGTTGTTGTTACTGGTATAAGACAAAACATGTAGACTAGCACTGAATCATGGAGCACTTACAGACTTTGCTGGAAATTAATTTTTAGCCTGTAGGGAATGGGGAAAGAAGCAAATAGGGCAGTGGCAGAATCAGATTTGTGTTTCATAAAAAGGCCTTGACAAAATTGTAGGGCATTGACAGGACAGTGAACAGACTGGAGGGCTGAAGACCAGCAGCATGACATTATCATAATTTGCACTAGAGATATTATGGTCACAAGACAGTCTCAGCTGAATTGGAGAGAATCAGAGACGGGAGACTTACGTTAGAGAAGGAGAGAGAAATATATAGAATGATTCCCAAGAAATTGCCTTGAGCAACAGAATGAGTGACAGTGTTATTCAATAAGATGGGAAACATATTAGGTTCAAGTGAAGAAACTGATGATTTATATTTTGGACAAAATGAGTTCAGGATACCTATGGGATATCCAAGGGAAAATATCCTAGCAGGCAGTGGAATTTTGGGAGTGGAATCTAGGAAATGGGTCGAAAATATATGGATTAATTAACACATTAGTGATTTTTATATAGACCACTAGCAATACAGTATGAATGAGACAGGCTTTGAATTCGCATCCTTGAAGCCAAGAATGTGATTAAGACAGTCATCCAAGTGTATACAGAAAGCAGAGATTGTGGACTGAATTTTAAGAAACTCAGATAAAAGGAAGAGGATAAAGCTGCTTTTTGGATTCAGATTGCAGTCAGTGTAGAACAATACACTACAACCATAATTAATTTCCAATATCTCATCCTACTACTTGAGTATTATCCACAGTTGATATTTATTAGGCAGTTAATATAGAACAGGCACTGTATACACTCTGTGACATAACATTATTGCGTTGTGACATTGAAAGCATGCTAGCCAGTATATAAAATTACACAAGAAGAGGCAACTCTGAGATCTCATAACCTCCTGTTTTATAAATTACGCACATAACAGTGCTGGTGGGCAAAAGTCAAAAGGGCTTTAGATTAGAGGCTCAGAAAAGAGGCAAGTTAGATCAGATTATCTGGTTTAGTGCCTGTTTCAAAGATGCTATTTTATTAATTTTACTTAAGTTTTTTGACAGAGCCTTAATCTGGGATTTAAAATAAAAATCCTTTCCTTGTTCAAACCACTTAGAGTGTACTCTTTGTGAGGCATTACTCTGTGGGCTTCATTCCAGCTTCACAGAGATCCTGTGGAACAGGAGCCATCATCTTGGAAAAGGAAGTAACATCTCCAGTGATGTGGGACTTGCATTTGTATTACTTTATTTCCCTGCATGAGACATAATCATGGTCGCAGTGATCTCTCAGTTTAGGCTTAGAACTAAATTTTCCATTAAAATAGAAGCATATCCAAGGCATGACTTTTCCTATGTGAATCTTTAGTACATAGTTGCCTGACACACAGTAGATACAACCAGATGCTAATGGCTGCTAAGGATACATATACATGTAGATGCCCTGAGCAGGGTCCAGGTATTCAGAGTGCAGCAAGGTAACCAGAGGCATGGCTCAGTCCGTGACAGAACATGTAGGCCCAGTTTGAACAGAATATGGTGACTAGACACCTGGAAGAAAACACAGAGCAATTGCCTTGTGCTAAACATTCTAGAAGGAGACTTAAAACTCTCACCTGAGCTTTACAAGGGAAAGTACAACCAGCCCTAATGAATGGATGAAGAAAAGATGCATCAAATTGATTATATAACTTATTCAATGTTAGAGATGTCCTTATGGTTTCAAAGCTCATTCTTTTTCTGCTGCACCTTGCCACACTCCCAAATAGAACACATTCTACTGGCAGCATATTTCCATTAGGAGTTGGTCTGTTGATAACAGAAGATATGTAATTTGACTTTCCTGATTAAGAAGGAGTTGTCTTGATATCACTGCACACACTGTCAGCAGGACACCTCTCTGTTCTTTCTAGTTGAAAGATTATGTGTCAGCAGTCTACTTCAATCACTGGTGGATGGTGATTGTAATTCTGGATGGATGGATGGATGGATTAGTAGATATCTTAAAAAGATCCATAGAAAAGAAAAGCGGCTTCTCCTCCATAATGCATGTATATGCACACATATACTATATACATTATATAAGCCAGTGCATGTGCAGGTATGCACACACATATATACACTCATCATGATGAAGGGAGAGAGAGGCAGAGGCAGAAGCTTGCTCACCTTGCCTACCACTGAAAGGAAATTTGCGGTTATTCCTAATTTAGCAATAGTGCAAAGGAACGATTCAGTCATGTGAAAATACTGCAAACATATTGCTAAGGTCAGTCAATGCTGAGGTGAATTTCTAAGAAAGTGCTGATTGTGTAAGTTAATACTGCTTGTGGAAAGCTTTAACTTTATATTCAGTTTATTTTCAAGTTAAAAGTGCCTGCCCAAATGATCTAGATGTCAAAACCCACCATGTAGAGTATATACCATTTTAATGGTTCTGAGGGCAGCATCAATTTTGACCTCTTTATCTGCACCGTAGTATTCTAATAGCTGTATCGTTGGTTCAGGACTGAAGAAAAGCAAGCTTCCACCCTAGTCAGGGTCAGTTCTAGTATAAGTCAAGGGTGTTGGAAGTCACAATTCCGCAGCAACGTTCTATAGGTTTCCGTCCCGATTGTCAACACCAGAGATACCAATAAGCTTAGGGAAAGGAATCTCTTGGGTAGCTTCAGTTCATAAACCTTACCCATCTGTAAATGAGACTCATTACATTGAATTTGACCTAGTAGATATTTTATCTCCAACTTCTTAGATTTTATGACAAATGTATAATTAAAATTATGTATAATTACATAATGTAGAGTATAATTCAAATTATGTATAATTACAATTACATATAATTAATTAAAATAGCACTCGTTTCTGAAACACAAATCAGTGAACTATATCAAATACTATTTTTCATGGGAAAAGGAAAATGTATCTTAAAATTTTCAAGATTACCTTCCATGCATTATGTTCATTTTTAGCAATAGGAAGTGAAAATTTACATAATTTAGTTGCATATTTGGGAGGTGGGATTGTGATGTACCCCCAAATTAAGCAAACTCCCTCCATTTTTTGAATTAAAATGAAATATTTTCCTTAATATATCCTAATCCTAAAAGTTTTCCTGAATGTTTACCTGTTTCTATATCTACATGGTATATTTTTAAAGAAATATTTAAAAATGCATACATTTTTAAATGCATACATACCTTTTATTAAGTTTTATAAAAGGTAGAATCATTGTTGCTTTCCATCAGTTACTTTCTGTGTCTGACTTCCCTGATTCACATGATTGCCGTGTCTGTCACAGGGGTTTGAAAGAAAAATAAAAATATCTACTAATAGATATTTTAAGATCTTGGGCAAAATGGGTTGCCTCGTTGCCTGAACCTTGCTATCCAGACCCACACAGCCAGTACAACCTGCCTTATTCTCATGGATGTGAATCTTGAAAGTTGAGTATGTGACTATTTAATTCTGGAAGGTAAGAATACTAAGAAAGCTGCCACCCTTGTCTTGGAAGTGTTTTCACCCCTCAAAAGCAAGTTCATGTGTGCAACAAGAGATATGTATAAGTATGTTTGTAGTTAAATTGTCTTTAATACACCCAAATGGTAAATGGTTTCAAGTGTAGAGTGAAATACATAAATAAATGATTCATCAAATGGATATTCTTAAGCGTGGATAATAAATTAATTACAGTTATAACATGGTGTAATTGCAAAACAAATGTTGAGAGGAAGAAGCCAGAAATAAAAGAATAGATGTGGTATGACTTCATTTTCACAATTCAAATAGGCAAAACATATTTACATATTTACAATGTAATTTGCAACATATTTACAAAAATCAGGATTGCATTTACTTTGAGGCAGGAGAGAATGATTGGGTGGTGGAATGGAATGAGTTGGCTTTCTGGGATGTTGGTTATGAGACTTTTGTTTTTAAATCCAAGGCTGGTTTCAGAAATGTGTTCACTTTGTAATAATTCACTGAGCAGTGCCCTATGATATATGAGTCCTTTATGAGGTAGATTATACTTTAATAATAAGTGAGAATTAAAAAAAAAATTAAAAATCCGTAATCAAAGTTAGATCTCTAATGGTCAACCAGTCATATCCAGAAAAAAAGGTCAAATTCTTATTTTTCTTGTTGAAGAATAGTTGATTTACAATATTGTGTTTGTTTAAAGTGTACAGTGTAGTGATTGAGTTTTTTGTGGATTATATTCCATTATAGGTTATTACAAGATATTGGGTATAATTCCTTGTGCTGTACAGTAAATCTTGTTGCTTATCTATTTTATGTATAGTAGTTTGTATCTGTTAATCCCACTATCCTAATTTGTTCCTTCCCCACTCCCTCTCCTCTCTGATAACCACGAGTTTATTTTCTATGCCTGTGAGTCTGTTTCTGTTTTGTGTGTACATCCACTTGTATTATTTTTTAGATTTCTTATATAAGTGATATCATATAGTATTTGCCTTTTTCTGATTTATTTCACTAAGCACAACATTTATCAAGTTCCATCCATGTTGCTGCAAATGGCAGCATTTCATTCTGTTTTTATGCCGAGCAATATTCCATTGTATATATGTATCACATCTTCTTAAGCCAGTCGTCTGTTCATGGGCACTTGGGTTGTTTCTGTGTCTTGGCTGTTGTAAATAGTGCTGCTGTGAACATTGGCATGCATGTATCTTTTTGAATTAGACTTTCCATTTTTTTCTGGATATATGTCCAGGAGTGGGATTGCTGGATCATATGGTAGCTCTGTTTTTAGTTTTTTTAAGGAACCTCCATACTGCTTTCCATAGTGGCTGCACCAATTTGTATCCCCACCAGTAGTTTACCAGGGTTCCCTTTTCTTCACATCCTCTCCATCATTTATTAATTGTAGATTTTTTGATGATAGCCATTCTGACTGGTGTGAGATAATACCTCATTGTGATTTTGATTTGCATTTCTCTAATAATTAGTGATGTTGAACATCTTTTCATGTGCCTGTTGGCCATCTGTATGTCTTCTTTGGAAAAATCCCTATTTAGGTCTATATATCCATATTTTTAAAGTAATATATTAGCATAAAAATCTAAATGTATATTAAAAACTAAATCATATGTAGGGCTTGTTCTAAGAGTGCTAGCATGGTTTAATGCTAAATTTGCTAATCAAGTAATTTACCATATTAACAGAGTAAAGGACAAAAGACTGAATATAGCAAGTATTTATCCAGTACCTCTTCTGAGCTGTTCCCAATCTTTAGGAAAGACCAGTGACCAAAACAAACAAAATCTGCATTCTTAATGCTTTTGTTCTACTGGAGGAGACAGATAACAGTAAGTCAAGCAAGTGAATAAAATTCAACATTATGGTAAATAGGAGAAAATACTAAAACAATGGTAAACATGAAATATATATTTGTAGAAGTGGATGGATGCTGTTCTCTAATAATTAGTGATGTTGAGCATCTTTTCATGTGTTTATTAGCTATCTATATATCTTCTTTGGAAAAATGTCTATTTAAATTTTCTGCCCATTTTTTGATTGGGTTTTTTTTTTGGATATTGAATTGTATGAGCTGTTTTTATATTTTGGATATTACCCCTGTCCATTGAATTCTTTGCAATTTTTTTCTCCCATTCTGTAAGTTGTCTTTTCATTTTGTTGATGGTTTCCTTTGCTGTGCAAAAGCTTTTAAGTTTGATTGGGTCCCATTTGTTTATTTTTGATTTTATTTATTTTGCCTTGGGAGAGTGATCCAAGAAAATACTGCGGCAATTTATGTCAGGAGTGTTTCGCCTATGTTCTCTTCTAGGAGTTTTATGGTTTCATGTCTTACATTTATGTCTTTCATTGTTTTACATGTGGCTGTCCAGCTTTCCCAGCACCACTTGTTAAAGAGACTGTCTTTTCTCTATTGTATATTCTTGCCTCCTTTGCTGTAGATTAATTGACCATAGGTGTGTGGGTTTATTTCTGGGCTCAGTATCCTGTTCCATTGATCTGTGTGTCTGTCTTTGTGTCAGTACCACCTTGTTTTGGTTACTGTGGCTTTGTAGTATAGTCTGAAGTCTGGAAGGTTATACCTCCAACTGTGTTCTTTTTTCTCAGTATTGCTTTTGCAATTCTGGGTCTTTTGTGGTTCCAAATAAATGGGGATTATTTTAGTTCTGTGAAAAACGTCATGGATATTTTGATAGGGATTGTGTTAAATCTATAGATTGCCAACAACTGGAATGAGCTTTGAAGTTGACCTTACCCAGAGCCTCTCAAAAATCTAGCCCAGTCAGCACCTTGATTGCAACCTTGAAATACCCTGAGCAGGTCATCCAGCTTAGAGATGCATAGATTCCTGATCAAGGAAATTATGAGATAATTAAGTGGGTTGATCTAAGCCACTAGATTTGTTTGTTACATAGCAGTAGAAATCTAACATATATATATATATATATATATATATATATATATATATAAATAGTTTTCTCATATTATTTAGTAGAAATTGCTAATACATATTGTCTGTGATAGTTAATTTTATATGCCAACTTGACTGGTCCATGGAATGCCCAGATATTTGATCAAACATTATTCTGAGTAATTCTCTGAGAGTGTTTTGGGATGAGATAAACGTTTACTCCAATCAATTAAAGACCTGAATACAGTAAAAAAAGGCTGACCTTCCCCTGAGTAAGAAGGTTTCTGCAGTTAGCTCTGTAATCTGAATAGATTTAAAGATGCTAATGACTCTGTTTCCAGTAGAAAAGAAAGAACTGATGATAGCCTATGGTGTGGCAATAGAGATAGGGCAACTATCACTATTGGATACTCTTAATCAAACATTTATAAGAAGCAATGGGTGATTGTGTGTGATACTTTGGAATATTTTGGTAAACATACAAGTAATGAGATGGTCAGGTTGCTCCTAATGTCACTGAACAAGAAAAGGATGAGCTCAGGGATTCAAATTCTCAATTTAAGTGCTATATTAAAAGTCCTGAAGGCGTCTGTGTATTCCCTGAAGGAGACCCTTAATTTCTTGTAGCTGTAGGACTGAGGTGGCTGAAAATCACACTCATCCTACAACTGGTTGATATACAATACATGTTGAACTTGCAGCTTCTCAGGGTGTCTGTTATAAGGAATGGGTTCTTGAAAGGTGGAATGTGTACACGTGGGAAGACCTTGATCAAGCTGGTGACATTGAGCTCCCCTGATTTTGCTAAGTCTTTTTTGACACTGGAAGCAGCTTTGACTTCTGCTGGAAGTGGCCTCTCCACCCCTTCTGAGGGGGTTAACCCTACATTAACTAAGGAAACTATAATGGCCCCTAGCTTTGAGGCCATTGCCATGTAAGACAATGCTGATGTCCTCAGCACCCACCCTACCACCCTTTTTTCCTTCTAGGCCTATAACTAGACTCAAGTTGGTGAGGTACAAAGTGTGATCCAGAAGGTGTTCTGCACTCCTAAAGAACTTCTTGAGTTTCCTAGTTTATACAGAAAAAAATCCAGGGAGCTTGTGTGAAGATGGCTTTAAGGATGTGGGATAATGATGGAAGGAATATAAAACTGGGTTAGGCCAAATTTATTGATGGGCTCACTAAGCAAAGATTCTGTGTTATTGATGGAGCTCAGGGAGGTAAAAAGGGCTCAGTTTTTTGGTTGGTTGGCTGAAACAGGACCAAAAGGTGGCTCAGAGTTAGCGAGTTGGAAATGCCAGACCTGCCTTGCTTTGTAGAGGGAGGGATTCCAAAGCTTAGGGAGATTGGAATGGTAGAGTGGATTTGTCATTTAAGATTTACTCATCCACACTGGGAGAGACACACAAATAAAACTTCCTCCAATACTATGAGAAATAAATTTGTGAGGGGAGCCCCATCATCCTTCAAGAGCTCAGCTCTCTCTCTTTTCTGTAGTCCAGGCTTTACAGTGGGAACTGGAGTCACCAAATTGGGAAGATGAAATGCAATGGGAGTAATTGCATCTCAGGGTGACAGGAGCCAAGTGGCAGCACTCAACTGCTAAAGACAAGGTGGGCATAGTTAATGACAGCAGAGTCAAAGCAAAGAGCAGAATAGTCTGACTCACATAGACCTATTACCTAGTCAATCATGGTGTTCGTAGAGGTGAAATAGATAAGAAGCCTATTAAACTCTTACTTGATCTGTGTAAGGAAAATTTCTAGGTCAAATAAAAGTCTCACCCTGAATCACAAGAACAGTCAAACAGTCAAGATTCCTTAATCAACTCTCAGATTTGAGCCAGTTTACTGACCTAGAGGTCCTTTTGAGGAAGGACCCTGCTACTCTGCCATAAATTTGTACTGTTAATCTTTCTCCTTGCCTTCCTCAAAGAACCTGCAGCCTTTCACCAAGGTGTATTGGAGGAAAGGAACTAATCAGAACTTTTGAGGACTACTAGACATTGGTATCTTGATCATAGATATAAATTATAAAAATGGGTGTAGTTTGGCCGACACAGCTTTTCACACCATGCCACAATTTTACCTAGGCTTCACGATGACATATTATGATAAATGTTTTCCTTTTGCAACTGAACCAGGGCAATACTTTACACAGCCTTCCGCTCCAATATTATTGAGGATTTATTTAAGTATATTTGTTCCTTTGTGCTTACGGTAGAATTACTTCCACCTTGCAAGAATATATTGATACAGGTCTCCACTTAATGGCTTGAGGCAAAAGAGTCTTTGCAGAAAATTTTAAAATATAACTCCATGTATATGGCTCTTGTATGTATTTCATATCGGTTACAGTTACAAACACTACACTGTATACGGTGTTCTATTTTGCTGCTTTTGCCCTTAGACTCAGAAAAGCTCCTGACTTTACTGTTTATGCAGTGTTCTATTTAAAGTAGTACTTCACACTGAGATTTTTTAAATTATCTACTCCTTTTTTTTTATCACCACTTCCATAAAATGTCTGATTAAAATTAGTTACTGCTATACGCATTAGTATCTGGAATACTCCAGTATACTTCAAAATAAAAGTTCATATTGACCGAACTCAGATTGTTGGTTTCCTATTGATTATTCATAAGTCATGGAAGAAAAATAATAGCTAAAAATGCCTCTCTTGTATTTCAGTCCATATATATATACCTAAAACTGCCTCTTCCTCCAGAGTGTGGAAATAATAATCAACATGATATGCTTTTGCACTTGAATGGGATAAATTCATTTACAAATGAACTTTTTTGGTTTTAATATATTTAAATTAATTTGTCTTAAACACTTATTCATGTCCATGCATTTACCACTCTTACACCCTCAACAAGCAAATATCAGTAAAAGATTATAGGTATTTTGAAGAGGATGTTCAGTCATCGTTTGACTATTATCATAATCTTACTTGCTATATGAATATTATTTATTTCTTCACAGTTTCATTACTAAAGCAATTCATATGATTCACTTCATACAATATTTATTTCAAATAAATGCCATTTTTCTGCACATCTCCTATTAACTTTTTTGTTAGTGTCCAAATTTTTATTCCAACTTAGATACTTTTACAAAATACTTGGAAAATTAAAGCAAAGAGAGTTAAGTGGTACATATAGTATTAGCTGTATATTAAAAATAAATTTTCTAACAGTGAAAGTTGTTTTACTTGATTACAATTAATTAACATATTAGAATCAGTTACATTCTGGAATGATGCAAAAGAGTGTTAATTATGGCAGAGGAACATATCAAATGCCTTATCCTTCTTCCAAACTGTGTCTATAAGCATTCAGATAGATGAATTATGTTCATTGGCAAGCAAAATAAGTGTCCTTGAAATCCTACATCCTTCACTGTAGTTCAGTTCACTTGACACATTGCTAACATATCAGATGATTAAAAGGAAACTTAAGTACCAAATATTTAAAGCAACTTTGTATAATAGACCCATTGAGTGTATATAAAGCTCAAGTTCATGAAGTAGAAAATAAACTCGTACTTCAAGGAGAGGAATAGGCCAAATGGGCTTTGTGTTCCCCCTGTTCCATGTGCTCTCTGTGATTTGGGACAAGGTACATAAATATTTGAATCTCTTTTGAAAACACTGTAAAATGGGACATTATCTAAATCACAGGTTAATTTAGAGGCATAAATACAGGTTGTATACAGTGCCTAGCACAATTCCTAGGAGATCTTAGCTCACAACGAATGTTACTTATCTTTTTTATATTTATTTATTTTATGATTTATTTTGGCTGCGCTGAGTCTTAGTTGTGGCACTCGGGATCTTTGTTGCAGCATGTTTAGTTGCAGTGCATGGGCATCTTAGTTGCAGCATGTGAACTCTTAGTTGAGGCATGCATGTGGGATCTAGTTCCCTGACTGGGGATTGAACCCAGGGTCCCTGCATTGGGAGCGCAGTCTTACCCACTGGACCACCAGGGAAGTCCCCAAATGTTATTTATTTATTTTATTTGTAATACTGTCTTATTGCTATTATTTCAGTTCCTTCACTCTATTTAGAAAATTTCCAAGAATATATTTTCTTAGGTTCTCAATAGCTTCTTTCCTTTTCTAATAATAATGAAAAGGATTCAAGAGCAAAGTCAGAAAATGTGTTTTTGGACGATACATGCTTGAGCAGTTAGAAGTGATGAATTCTTTACTTGCGGACCTATCACTAGTAACTACACATGGGGGTGGGGGCGTGCAGAAGTGCCAGAGGGAGATGTGCCAGGCATCTTTTCGTTCTTCTCTACCATGTGTTCAGTCCCAGCAGTTCATACCATTCAGCAGGTTCCCCTGCCTTCTTGGTTCCAGTTTGAGTCATCCCACAGGGAGCCCTCGTAGGAGATCAAATACAGAAGGAGAGTGACATTGGTAGTACATTTATACCCCTAGCTCCCAACTTGCAAATTCACCTTTAGGTAGTTTGACCCTTCAAGAGAGGTTCACTACTCTTTTACAAGCTGGCTGACACTGTGCCACTCAGTACCTTTGGGTTCTGGTAATTTCACTCTTCTCTTGTCTTTCCGACTCTGGGTTGTTGCCTCCTTAGCCTTTGGAGTTCCCCTTACACACCCCTTATATAGAATCCTTTAATCATTCCCTATTGCTGCTTTACAAAACACCACAAACTTAGTGATTTAAACAATACAAGTTTTTATTTTAAAGTTCTAGAGGTCGAGGTCAGAAGTCCTAAAATCCGGGAGTCGGAAGGCTGCTTTCCTACCAGATGTTTTAGGGGAAAGTCTCTTTTCTTTTCTTTTCCAGCTTCTAGAGGCTACCCGCACTCCTTGGCCCTTGGCTCCCTATTACTTTGACATGTGCTTCTCTCATCACATCTCATCTCTGACCCTCCTGTCTCCCTTTTTCACTTATAAAGACTTGTGTAATTACATTTACTCCATCTGGACACTCCAAAATAATTTCCCCGTTTCATAATCCTTGATTTAATCACATCTGCAAAGTACTTTTGGCCATTTAAGGTAACGTATTCACTGGTTCTAAGGATTGGGACATGGAGATCTTGGGGGGGGGTGCATTTTTCTGCCTATCTCAAGTTCCTTTGTAAATCAGTTCTCAAATTCTCTAATTTTGAGTGTGATTTATTTCTTGATGGGAACCTCAATAATACTAGGAGACCAATTTCCCTACTGTTTTTTAGGTTCCTTTTCCAATATTATTCTGTGTAAGTAGGAGAGAGACACCAACTAATAACAGTGCTTTCTTTATACCTGTTCCCACCATTACCAATATGGTTTAAGCTCATTTTATTCTTAGTGTTATATCCTCCAATCATCAGTTTTGTGTTTTTTTCCCCAAGTCATACAACATATATCTCTAAGAATAATATTCCCAAAGTAAAGCTATTTTTAGCAAACACTAAAAATAAACCTAAAATCCAGCATCCTTGGATTAATATACTAAGCCAACTCATTTTAGGCAACTACTCCAACACTACATTTACTTTAAAAAATATTTTTAATATAGAATTCTGTTATCCAGAAATTTGGATTTTATCGAATGAGTATAAGGCCTTCCTATCTCCACAATCCTGCTTATTTTTGCTAAAAATAACGTATTGTTTCTAAGATACACTTTCAGTACCTTCTCAGATAAATTCAGATAGAAGGGAATCCTCTACCTTCTAAATTTCTGTAGGATTTAGGCATCATTTGTGGGTTTTATTGCAATTCATAATGTAGTTATTTCTATTTTTATATCTATACCTAGATTTCAAATTACAGAATCTTTGTATAGTTAAGTTTTATATATCTCTTACTATAGAACATAGAGGATATATATGCAGTTCTTACATAGTTTTCTTTTTTTCCCAAGGTACTTGACTATTTAAAAGTACTAAAGTAGGCACTCTGAGAATGTAGCTGCATATCTTGGTGAATACAATGTTCTGTTGTGTTGGATTTTCTTATATAATGAATTTCCAATATAAGCATTAAACTAGGAGTTTTTTTCCCTAATTCATTGCCTAAAGTTCATCGATTGAATCATGGTTAGCTGGCCTAGCTGATAGCATAAGAAGTCATACAAAAACTAATAAGACCTAAATAAAGGTGAAAATCATATCATGCTTCTGTATGGTGATTCTTATACAGAAGCTTAACAGAAAGTTTATGGTATTTTGAGTAAAATGTGAAGTCTTGAATTAGCCAGGTTCGGTGTTGATTCTGGTTTTGCTGCTTATACAGTATACTACCTTGCTATGTGGCTTAATATCTATGAGCTTCAATTTATTTATTTATTTATTATTATTATTTTTTTTTGGAACTATAGTGCTTTTATTACCAGAATGTACAAAACATTGATCCCTTTATAATTCTGCAATACTGCCTCAGATTCCCACAGTTTCAGACAACTTGTCTTTTAAATTTCCATAACATCTGTTTAGCATAAATGATTTTCTTGCTGTTCATAGTAGAAGACAGTCTTTAGCTTTGATGGTTCACACCTAATTAAACAGAAATGGCTAACTTTGGACCTAAGATAAATGTGGTGTAGAAAGAAGAGCACAGATCCCTACCAATACACATAAACCATACTCCATTCAAATAGTCCTGGGACCTTACTGAACGGACTTTCAAATAAGTAAGCCTCCCATTAAAAAACATTTTAAAATGTACTGTCTGATAAACTCAAAATACAAAGAATGCAGTATCACCAATTATGTGCATTTTCTAGGATTCGTTTTAAAATTCAGGCTAATGTTTAACAATAGCATTTCAGTTAAATTACGGCATCGGAAAAGGTTATACTTCTGAGGAAGGATCACATAAACATGCTTTTTGGGAGAAGATATGTTTGGAAAACAACAGTAATGAATAATTAATATTGCTTTAACATTTCTAAAATCACATAAAAATGATCATCTTTGATTGCCATTTCAGTAAGTTTCGATACAGGGTATGTTACTGTCCACTTACTAGTAACCAAAACACACATAGAAGACTTGTAACAAATATTCAGAATCTGTTATTTTCACGAGCTAAACATTTCTGAGACTTTAAGATTCATGTTTGAACATACAGTACTGCAATGTTGGCTACATAAAATACAATAAATAGAAGATCTTTTTCAGAGGAAGTTCAATCATCAGAGGCTGTATTGCATTTAAGGATTTAACACTGGCTATATACAGAAGGGAAAGCATTTCACTTAGAAATACTTTACATTACTGGAGCTCTCTTTTTAATATGGCAACATATAGCAGCTTACCATTCTGACACTTAAAAATCAAGAGGAATAGTGCTACTCTTTTATCCTTTGATTCCCAGTGACAAATAATGCAGTAATTACACCTCTGGTTTTCAGTTCCTCTCGAATGACATTTATTAACAGAGAGAAACCCGATGCTTTAGCTGAAATTTGGCAGCCCAAGAAGTGCACCAACTGCTCCAGAAATCCCTCATGGTCTAGAAACAGTGCTTTCAGTTGACCTTTTGACCAGTAATCCAGGACATATGCCAAAAGTTTCATCGAGAGAGAATTGATACGTAAAGTTCCAACAAAGACAACTCTTTATTTTCTCATTAACAGCACACATTCGTGCCACAGAACCAATGTTGTTGGTGATAGTAACTAACGTAGCTCTTGCTAGATCTTCTTTACCAACAGATTCTCGCTTCTTCTTATAAATCATATTCCCAAAACTAGATGATACAGCCCAGCCAGACAGACCAAATCTCTCAAAATCTCCTCCGTAAATATCACAGACCAGCTTGTCAGCTTGGGTGCTCTCACCTTTGGATGCCATTTCAAGAGCCTCTTCAAAACTTTCACAGCCAGTCAATAAACTACATAAACCCAGAAAGGTACCCCCTCCAAGGCTTGTCCCAGTTACTCGTTTATAGTTGTCTTTGGAATGGACTGCTAAAATACTGACCCCGGAACCAATGATCACTACCAGCAGTGGTTAGGGATCAGCCAGGTTGAAAAGGCATCTTTCGGCATCTCTCAGGTTCTGAGGCATTAGCAAAATAATAGCACTCTGCTTGTCCATTGAAACTGACAGAATCTATGTACAGCAAGCCCTTTACAAGGCAGTCAGGTTCATCCAGTTTGTGCAGGTGGAGGTTTCCAACTGTGCGAAAACCGTTTTCAAACTTGTCAGCACCACCTCCTGTAGCACGTAGCGCTGTGTGTAGTGTTGAGAAGTTTTTCGCTCTTCCCCTTTGGATAAAAGCAGGCAGGTCCTGGGTTGGAAATCTGATAAAGTGCAGGTTCCCTCTCCGGCCAAAAAGTGTTAAATCTTTTAGTTCAAGGCGTGCATCCCGAATACCAGTGGATCCACAGGCTACATTAGAAGTCAGATATTTTCAGATACTTTTTAAGCTCTCAACTTCTTCTTGTTCTTCCTCTGCTGTGTTATCGATAGGTTCAAAATATGAGAGCTTTACCAGAGTTCCCCCGATGTCCATGCCAAACCACGGGAAAGAGGGTTTCTTGGCATCCTTGATCTTCATGGCGTCGGCCCAAGCGGCCAGAGGCAGCCTCGGGTCCTCCCCTGGGGCCGGGCGGGGCGGGGGCACCTGAGATGAGGCCTGGCCCAGGGGGCGGCCCCCCTACCCCCGCGAGGGGCGGCCCAGACCGAGCGAGCAGGGGAAGCGGGGAGGGGGCCCCCGCCGCCGCTGCAAACAAAAGGCCCCGGTCCCCCGAGCCGCCGCCCAATTTATCTATTATTTATACGTAGGATTTTTGAGGACTGAGTTACACATAGGCTTGTTGAGAAAATAGTATATGTGAAATAGCTTTTTCAGTATTCACTAAATTTATGTTTTAAGAAATCTTAAAAGCAAGAAATGAATATACCAAACCGCAAATCTGATTTTCAGGACTATATAGAAAATCTTCCACCAGAGCCCGAGAAACATGAGCCTAAGAAATATGTGATCTAACTTATAACGGGGGAAAAGGCATCGTGTAAATAGTTTTATGAGACCAGGTTTGTTTGAGTTGTTGTGGTGGTTTTGTGTCTAAATGAAGGACTGAAGTCCATTTTTGCCTCCTTGGAATCAACAAGGAAAATCAGCAAGGAAAATCACATGGTCATATTGGGGAGAGTTTTCCTTCCCCGTCAGAAGAACCTGTTTTGACGTTAAAGTTCTCTCATTAGATCTGAACCACTCTCCTTCATTCACCTCCTTCTGTTCAGAAAAATACTCCTGTCGTAGATCTCAAAGAAATCAGGTTTCATCTGAAGCAGAATAAATGATTTAAGAAACTGGATTATTTTAAGAGAAAATTGGTTTGGCATAGTAAATGATATTAGTAAGAAAGTAAAAGTATCTTATTGTACCTACCCAATTTTTCAGACTTCCCCTGATAAATATTCTTCTAAAATTATTAGATTTATTCAGAAATCACATTTCTTTTATAAACATTTCTTTGTAAAACACCAAACTATCTTCAGTTTGCTCTGAATCACTGTTGTCCTACCTAGAGTCTAAATAATTTGCCAATGAATACATTATAACGTAAGTATTATAGAGTACAGTGAATTATAATGGCTTGTGTCACAATAGAAGGTAAGTGTTCCATCCCATTCACGTTGCAATTTGACAACTTCCTGAAGCAGTTGTTGACAAAATAGCACGTATGAAAGGAAGCTTACTTACCCTTTAGCCCTTTGGTACAATCAAAAGAACACAACTGTTTAACAAGGGAAGAATTAAAGTTTGAACAGCAGTGCTCTGTCTGGGGGGAATTCTAGTATTGCTTATGAAAGATATTCAGGGAGACACCTATAAAAACACAAGTCGACTGAAGTTTGTAAATTAATTTAGCAATTGCTATGACAAAGCTAAGGGCATGGAGCTAGCTAATAAAATATGTCCATCATGGAGGCTTTAAATAAAAGTGGAAGAGAGCAGTTATTGTAGACTTTAATGGTGCTGCAATATTTAATCTTTTCTTCCAGACATGACCTTGTATAATAAATCCCAGGTTTTCTGAGAAAGGAGAACTTATTACAGCTGTACAGCTGTCATATTTCCAATCTTTTTCTCTCTCTTTTACCTTTATGTCAAATGCTTTCTGGATTTTTAAATTCATGTGATAATAAAACCATTAGAATTTTATTCTCTTTATGGAGAGATGGAAGTGCACACATTAAACAGGATATGAACAGGGTCTTAAATTTTCCACAAGCTATATTAAAAATGATTTCCTCTGGAAAAATAGATACCCACTTAGGAATACGAATAACTGTAAATTAAAAAATGGATTAAATTTCGCAGGCTATCTATTTACCAATTTAACAAAACAAATATAAGTATATGCTTTGTTTCCACTTCAGTAAAATCTATTGATGTGATAATTTAATGATGGCCTGATATTTTATTTCAACCTAAACTAAGCTTTCATATTTCCTACAATACGTATTATAACACAGAAGATAAATAAGGCTGCCACCTGCAAATCATTATAGTTTAAAAATAGTCAATAGTCCTATCAAGGTAAAATATTTAGAATAATTTTAAATATACCAAATACTCATGCACACATAAACAGATACATACACATACATAAACATATATGTATATGTGAGAAACACACATCTTAAGGATAATCTTGGAGAGTTTTAATTAGTAAAGAGTAGTATTTGCCTTACAGAGATTCTTTTATTTTTATACCAGAAGATACATCCTTTAGAAGCAATTTTGGTTTTCAACTCTGGATCTCAGAATTTCAGAGTTGGAAAAGTAAATGTCTTTAATGCCTTTTAAAGTAAATGTATTTAATCCCATTACATACTAGGGCTTCAGTTGTCTCTATCATATTTGCATCAGAGGTCAACCTGCTTTTCCTGGTCCAGTGCATCCCAAGGCCACTTGGTCTATCGTTGTACATCTCAGAGTGTTGGGCATTTTTCCCTTGATGCATGCCTCCTCTACATTCTTTATGTCAATTAGATTATCATCTGGTCAGAGCTGCTGTTGAATGTCCATCCTCCTTATTATAGACATTAATCTAAAGATAGTTAATATATATTCTGAGTTACAGATCTAGAAAGCAAGGCAATTGTCTGTTCTCTGCTGAATTGTCACCCATATGCCACTTTAGTAGCTGTAATTGAAAAGTGTAATGAACATGTACCTCTCCAGCTTGTTGGATTGCAATATATATATATGCACGCATATATGTCTCTCTATGTGTATATATGTGTGCATACATACCAGTATGTATTATATAATATATATAATATGTACTATATATTATATGAATCAACCCTTCTCCCTTAATATTTATTCTTTGTTTATTTTTATTTAGTTTTAAGGATGTAGCTGTAGTAAGAGTATATGTAAATGATAATCAACAGATGAAGGAGTTTTTATTACCTAATGTCTAATGGCCTTAAAACTGTCATTAGCGCTGCCTGTTTGTACTGTGTTTCTAATTCATACTTATACATGTAATTGTGTGTAGCTGAAGACTACCAACTTAAGATACCATTCACCTTTAGTGGAAAACGTACACTCACATTCCCCTTTTATTTTCTTATCTTTTATTATTGACCCGGTGAAATTCATTGCCTAATTTTACCCTTACTATGAATGCCCACCGTACCCAACAAAGGGATGAAGTAGAAGCTCTAAAACACAAACATTCCCGTTTTCTTTTTCTTTTTTTTTCACAGCGGGGTAGTGTTGCAGCTGAACTCTTGATCCATCTCTAAAGTCCAACTGCCTGCATTCACTGGGAACCCGGTCAACGGGATAAACAGTGACCATAGATGTGCTATAGACTGGGAGTCACCCACCCTGATTAGAATTTTGAATAATGAGGAGGAGACAGTCATGAGGAGATTTAGTATCAGGTTTTCTAGAAGGAGGAAACCACAACACATGCAAAGGCCACAGAAAGGAAATAACCTAGGTGTATGTGAGTATCAGAAAGAGGTTCATAGACTGCAGTTTGGTGTGTGAGGGGCAGAGGGCTAGGAGGTGAGGTGGGAGAAGGAAGCAGGGGTCTTCTCTGTTCTCTCTTCTAGCTGTGGGAAGAAGTGTGGATTTATTTCAAGGCAATGGAATGCAGCCGGAGGGTTTTTAAGAGAGGAAAGAGCAATCTGATGTGTGTGGTAAAATCTCACACTGACTGCTGTGTGGAGAATGGATTATAGGAGTGGAAACGAGAAGGCAAAGACGAGCATTAAGAAGCAGTTCCAGTTATCCTGATATGAGGGAGTGGTGTCTTGGTTAGAAAGTCAGAGGATATATTTGGCAACATCAATTTACCTGGGAACATTTCTCCAGAAGAAAATCTCAGCCTTAGTAATTTAATTAGTGTATGATGCTAATTAATGCATTACACCGTGGTCCTGCTGCACAGGGTGAGAGGTTAGAAGGGTGAGCAGGGTTCAACACAGCCTTTGACAACTGGTATTAGTATATCAGACTGTGGCTATATGACATCATGTCACATATCTAAGATTTGAATGGCATAATATACAGGATTTTATATTTTTTTCCTCATTCTGTTTTCTTCCACAAACAGAATGGTTTATTTTCACCCTGAAACACATAGTGGCAGTTGCAACCAGTTTGAAAGTTTCAGCAATCCTGGGAGGAATGGAAAAGCAGAACTTTGGAAAATAAACTGAAATGTTTTGAGTATTCTCACAACGTTATAAGGTTGTAGGGGAAGAAAATAGTCACTTCTTATAAGAACAGTAGTTTGGTTACTGATCATTAAATTACAAGTTTCCAAGTGATGGGTATTAAAATCTTGTAGGTAATATTGATTTGGATATAACTTTAATAACAATGATTGATAGTATTGTAAGTGAATAAAAATATTCACCTATACATTTCCTAGGAAAAACAGGAGTTGATTGTTCTGTTTGTTTCCACAGACATTTATTGAGCATTTATTAAATATCAGTGCTAGACAGTGCCATCAAGGATTTTACAATTCTTTGAGGGACTATAGGTATGTAACCTGATCATTTGAATATAATGTGGAAAGTGATTAAAAAAAATAAAGAAAGACAAAAGAGTACCCCAGGGCACAGCGATTAAGACAATTGTTCCAACCTCTACTTTCAGGGAGGACTTGGTAGAAGAGATGGTGCCTGAGTTGACTAAAGAAATGAGTAAGAGTAGCAGGTGAGGAAAAGTGGTAAGGGCTTCCCTGACAGGGGGCAGCATAAGTAAAAGAAGGGTGACCTGAAAAGTACGTTGTGGAAAATAAAATGACAGATAATTACGTAGTATCAGAGAATGCTTAGGATCAGTGAGATTTGATGCTGTAAAAGTATCTGAGGAGGAATTTGTATTCATTGACTTCATTCTGTCTGTGATAGGGATTCTCTGAAGAGTTACATGCAGGTGAAGTTTCAAGGATATATTAATATCCACCCATAGAGAAAATTAAAAATCATATTATCATTAAGCAGTGCTTTTACATATAATTTACACTATATTAATCATGGCCAAATCTACACAAAAGCTTGGAACATGTATATTTAATAATGACTGAAATGTATATATGCATATGCATATATAGTTATATACACACGTGTATAAAAATTTATAAACATGTATATGCATATACATACAGTTTTTGAGATTAGAAATAGATGCTGAACTCTGCCCCAAATTCTTTACATAACTTTTTTATGTCTCCATATAACATTGTAGTTGATGATCTTTTTACACTATTCATAGCTGCCAAAGCTGTTTCTTAAATATGTGTAAACTATAGTTAAAGGGGATTAGCTATAAAATTCTAGAGATAGGATTTCTGCTCATGCTGAGTTCACTCTAAATCTAGCATTTGCTAGATTTAGATTTGCTATGGCTTCTTCATTTACCAGACATTCAATAGCAGTACTTAGTGTATTAGTTTGCGAGAGCTGATGTACCACAAACTGGGTGGTTGCTTCAATGAAAATTTAAGAGACAGTTAAATAGGCAAGTAGGACTTTATTCAGGACTGTCACAATAAGGATGAGGGATTGAACTCAACTCCGTTGAAACAAAAAGCAGAAGAGTTTTCCACACCAGAGTAGCTAGTGGAAAAGTACTAGAAGACAGTAGAGGGTAAGTTGGTGAATGTGATTTGGTCATCAGTGTTTGCCAGTTGGCGCTTTCTAAAGTCTGGCCCCTGCTCCCCAAAAGAGGCTGGGGATGTTAGAACCTATCTTTATTCTTGGCGCTTACAATTCAGAAGGGTGGCTCCCAGGTCCTTGAGAAAGATACTCCTGGCTTGTGAAAGTGGCAAGAAGAAGGGAGAAGATTTACATCTCAAAGGGGTAGGGAAGGAATTCCTAATTGCCAGTTTTATAAAATAAATGTGCTAAGATAAGGAAGCTCAGGGGCCTGTAGTCAGGAAGAAACCTGTTTAAAATTTAGTGAAGCGGAGGAGAACCTTAAGGACCTGTCGTTCAGCTTAAACAACAGACGTTTCTCATCTCACAGTTCTAGAGGCTAGAAGTGTGAGATCAAGGTGTTAGTAGCATTGGTTCCTTCTTAGGGCTGTGAAGGAGAATCTATTCCAGGCCTTTCTCTTAGGTGGTTCGCTGGCAATCTTTGGTGTTTTTTGGCTTCTGCTGCATTATCCTGATCTCTGTCTTCATCTTCACGTGGTGTTCTTCCCCTGTGCCTATGTCCAACTATCCCCTTTTAACAAGGACACTGGACTTAATTGGATTTGGTGTCCACCCTCCTCCAGCGTGATCTCATCTTGACTAATGATATCTGCAACAGTCCTATTTTCAAATAATGTCACATTCTGAGGCACTGGGGGTTAGGACATCAAATTATAAACACAGTTCAACCCTTAACACTGAGTATGTATGAGTTAAAGGACACATTTAATAACCCAAATGGTTCCAGACATATTGAGAATTAACACCTAAATAGATTCCCGCTGCAGTGTATGACTATGAGTCATCTGGGTTCAGTTATAATGAAATGTAGTGTTTATTATAACTGATGTTTATATTAGTTATATTATACATATATAACATTATACATGTATAGTCTCTGATTAATAAACTCTTAATTTTAGAGAGACTGCCTACCAATAAATGTTCAGTATTAACCACTTAGTAAAATTTCCTTGGTTATGTCTGAAAATGGAGAGTAGTTTTCTCCTGCCATATATTTAATATTTGTATATGAATATTTTATTATTAGGTGCTTTAAAACTCTGAATTGATTTTTACAGGATTTTGGCTTATGCAGTTAAATCCCAATTAATGCATATGAGGTACTTTTCCAATTAAAAGTAAAGTCAAGAAAGAAAAAAACATGTTTAATTTTCCCAGCTATATAGGCTTCTTAGTTTAATCCAAATAATATTGATCAGAAAGGTGATGCCTATGTTATTTCAGTGAAATAATTTGTATCTCTTTGTAAGTATTATTGTGCTTGTTATTTTGAGTTCACACAGGTTTTTATAAAAGTAAAGTGTGAGTCGTTCTATCATACTTAACTACAATGAAAAGCTGTTGCTTAAGCCTGTTTTTTCTTCTCTGTGTCTGAGGGGTACTCAAGTTCAGTAGGAGATGAGAAAAGAACAAGGCGGTGATGGAGCTGCGGGAGGTAGAGCAGGAGGGTGTGACTGATTATGTCAACAGCAGAAGCAAACTTGAAGAGGAAGCCAGGAACAGAACAGAGCAGTTAAAGATGTTTCAGCAAAACACAGTAGATGAAAACTCTTTTATAGAGGGGCGAACTGAGTGGGAAGAAAGGAAGTTTTTGATAAAAAAGAGAATAGTTTTCTCAAGTTTCTTAGAAGGGAAAAAGGAAAGTAAAATACCACTTTTGGAAGCAATTTGTGATATAGCAGTAATCGGATAGTCTTTAAAATAGGAAGCGGCAGTGATGTGGTAACTGTTTTTTTGCCTAGGTTAATACGGTTATTCCTAAATCAAGTTTCCTTTAAATAATTTAATTTAAAATGACTGAAATGAGACTTAAGAGTCTTAGCTGAAAAGCAGTTGGTATTGAAAGGGACAGGAGTTTAATACTGGATCACTGCAAGCCATGAGTAGAAAGTGAATGGAAGAGCCTTCTGGAAAGAGGAAATGTTGAGTCCAAGAAGGCCAGTGGATTTTGTTTATTCTTATATTGTAGTTTAAAGTGTTCACTCTTGTGTTGAAGTTTAAAGTGTTTATTTCAAGGTCTGTTACTGAAGTCCTTTGCTAAAAACAAAACATAGGGAAAATAGGGACTTCCCTGGTGGTCCAGTGGTTAAAACTTCGCCTTCCAATGCAGGGGGTGAGGGTTCCATCCCTGGTTGGGGAGCTAAGATCCTACATGCCTCGCGGCCAAAAACCAAAACGTAAAGCAAGCAATATTGTAACAAATTCAATAAAGACTTCAAAAACGGTCCACATCAAAAAAAAAAAAAATAGGGAAAATAAAATCCAAAAAACTGGTATCTGGTCCTGGCCTAACATGGACTCCTTAGCCTGTATATTTTTTTTAGCAAGGTGGTTTTCTTAATATGTATAAACAAATTAGACTTCCAGAGCACTGGCCTAATTGAGACTATTTGACAGTGCTTGTAGTATACTACTCTTTAAAGAGCTACATGGATTGTTTATACCACATTAGATCCTGGGCTTTTTCTCTAAAGTATCTTGATCTTTCTGAATTTCATAAAATTAGTTTAGAAAACAGTAGAATCATTGTTCAGTCATTCATCATGGGTTTTGCTGATGAAGGTTTTGCTTCACTTTGAAATGGTCTGGTCTGGATGTGTATGGAAGTTGCTTAGCTAAGCAGATATTGGGGGATAAAAAAGCTCAGGCAAGTATTAGTTAATGAATAACATGAAACATCTGAGTCTGAACTACTGTGCGACAACAGCAGATGGAACTACTTCATAGTTAAATATGAATATGGGGCAAGTCCTGCTTGACGACCTGATGTTCTTTTTAGGCAACTGTGCTATGATATCTTAAATGCGTGATACTTTTGGGAAACCAAGAGTATTTTCAGTAGGACATTTTAATGTTTGGTGGTTTCAGAGAGTATTAGATTCCAAATCCAGATTATATGACTAAATCTCAGGGGAATAGTTTGAGATTGGAACAGTTGTGCTTAAATACATATGTATTAAGTTCATATTGTAGAGTCAAGCTCTTACTGATTTCTAATAATGATTTCATCTTATTGTTGAATCATGTGATGGTCCATGTTTGAAAAAGAAAGGGGGGAATCTAAAGTCTTACGTTTTATATAGAGAGGTAAGAAACAGGAAATGTATATTTAGATATTGAATTAACTCTACAGTCAGATACAGACTTTTCAAACAGAAGAAATGTATATGCATGATACGTGTATATTTTACAGAGTAAGACTCTTCGTAAGAGTCTTACATAAGTCTTACTCTTCATAAGAAGAAGGTGTTAAAAGGCCTGTGAAACTTTGATGAAAAATATTGTCATTTTAATATGAGTTTTATGAAGTTCCCCTTCTCTCCAGTGTTTTTATTTTTTTATCATTTCTCTTTAGTTGTATACTTTTCACAAAGAGTACAAAACTATATGCCTGCTCACATTTTGAACATTGACTCGTAATTCCAAGAATTATTTTAAATGAGTATTTTAAACTTTAAAAGAGAATAAAGAATAACCTAGAGGTTGGGAGATCATTTACAAAAATCATGGTAATTTTACTTGTATGTTGAAACAATGTAAAATAATAATGAAGACCATCGCACTTTCTAATTTCAAGCTGTATTATAAAGCTATGGTAATTAAAACAATATCATACTGGCATAAAAACAGAAGTAGAACAATGGAACAGAGTCAAGAGCCCAGGAAATAAACCCATACATATGTAATCAACTAATATTTGACAGTGGAGCAAAGAGCAATCAATGGAGAAAAGACAGTCTCTTCAATAAATGCTACTGGGAAAACTGGATATTCACAGGTGAGAAAATGAAACTAGACCTCTGTCTTACATCACTCACAAAAATTAACTCAAAGACTTAAATGTAAGACCAGGCAAAATAAAACTACTAGAAGAGAACATAGAAAAAAGCCCTTTGACATGGGTCTTGGCAGTGGTTTTTGGATATGATACCTAAAGCACAGGCAAGAAAATAAAAAATAAACAAGTGAGACTATACAAACTAAAAAGCTTCTGCACAGCAAAAGAGTCAGCCAAATGAAAAGCCAAACTATGGTTTGGGAACAAAATATTTGCCAACAATATATCTGATAAGGGGTTAATATCCAAACTATAAAAAACAACTCATACAGGGCTTCCCTGGTGGTGCAGTGGTTGAGAGTCCACCTGCCGATGCAGGGGACACGGGTTCGTGCCCTGGTCTGGGAAGATCCCACATGCCGCGGAGCGGCTGGGCCTGTAAGCCATGGCCGTTGGGCCTGCGCGTCCGGAGCCTGTGCTCCGCAAGGGGAGAGGCCGCAGCAATGAGAGGCCCGTGTACCGCAAAAAACAAAACAAAACAAAACAAAACAAAAAACTCATACAACTCGGGGCTTCCCTGGTGGCACAGTGGTTGAGAGTCCGCCTGCTGATGCAGGGGACACGCGTTCGTGCCCCAGTCTGGGAAGATCCCACATGCCGCGGAGCGGCTGGGCCCGTGAGCCATGGCTGCTGAGCCTGTGTGTCCGGAGCCTGTGCTCCGCAACGGGAGAGGCCACAATAGTGAGAGGCCCGCGTACCGCAAAAAAAAAAAAAAAAAAAAAAAAACTCATACAACTCAATATCAAGAAAACAATTGAATTTAAAAATTGGCAAAGGACCTGAATAGACAGTTTCCAAAGAAGATATATGAATGGCCAACATGTATGTGACAAGATGCTTAACATCAGTTATCATTAGGGAAATGCAAATCAAAATCTCAATGAGATATTACCTCAAGCCTGTTAGAATGACTAACATCAAAAAGACAGAGCATGCTGGAGAGGATGTGGAGAAAAGGGAACCCTGGTGCACTGTTGGCGGGATGGTAAATTGGTGTAATTATGGAAAACTGTATGGAGGTTCCCTCTAAAATTAAAACTAGAGCGACCATATGATCCAACAGTCCCACTTCTGTGAATATATCCTAAAGAAATGAAAACTCTATGTTGAAGAGATATTTGTACCCCTATGTTCACAACAGCATTATTTATAATAGCGAAGACATGGAAACAACCTAAGTGTCCACTGACAGATAAATGGATAAAGAAATTGTGGTATATATATATATATATATATATACACACATATACACACACACATACAGTATTATTTGGCCGTCAAAAAATGAGAAAATCCTGCCATTCAAGACAATACGGATGCACCTTGAGGGCATTATGCTAAGTGAAGTAAAATAGAGAAAGACAGAAACTATATAATCTCATTTATATGTGGAATCTAAAACAAACTAAGTCATAGAAAAGAAGAGGTCAGATTTATGATTACCAAAAGTGGAGGAGAGGGGTAGAGAAAGAGGGAATTGGATGAAGGTGGTCAAAAAGTAGAAACTGCCAATGATAAGATAAATAAGTAGCAGTGATATAAAGTACAACATAATGAGTATAGTTACACTGCTGTATGATATATATGAGAGTTGTTAAGAGTAAATCCAATTATTTCCCTGGTGGCCCAGTGGTTAAGAATCCGCCTGCCAATGCAGGGGACATGGGTTCGAGCCCTAGTCCGGGAAGATCCTACATGGCATGGAGCAGCTAAGCCCGTGCACCACAACTACTGAGCCTGTGCTCTAGAGCCCGTGAGCCACAACTACTGAGCCTACATGCCACAACTACTGAAGCCCACGTGCCTAGAGCCCGTGCTCCGCAACAAGAGAAGCCACCACAATAAGCCCGCACACCACAATAAAGAGTAGACCCCACTTGCCACAACTAAAGAAAGCCCACGCACAGCAACGAAGACCCAACGCAGCCAAATATAAATAAATAAATAAATTTATTTAAAAAAAAAGTCCTTTAAAAAAGAAAAGAGTGAATCCTAAACGTTCTCATGACAAGGAAAAATATTATCTTTTATTTATTTTTTTGTATCTATGTGAGATGATGGGTGTTAACTTATTGTGGTAATCTTAAGATATATGTAAGTCAGGTCATTATGCTGTACAACTTAAAGTTATAAAGTGCTATGTCAAGCATATCTCAGTAAAACTAGAAAAAAATAATGAAGAGTTATAGAAGGAGGGTATGAGATTGGAAACAATCTCCAGTAAAATATTTCCTTGATGAAATATGATGCAGTAGCTTGCCAAAACCCCAAAATGATTGAAGCAGTGACTCTATTGAAATCATTCTGCACGTGTAAACTTAAAATATACATCTAGGCACAATAGAAGAACTTGAAAAGCAGTCTAATTTTTATGTTGATGTGAAAGATGATTAAGGTATAATTGCTTTGCACTATGCTTTGTTTTTAACCTTTAATTAACTTTAGTTGTGTTCTTAAATTTTTTGACCTCATATTCACCTTCAGATGGTGACATTATTTGCATTTAAAAAGAGACACCTGATAGTGCCATTCTGGAATCAGACATTAAGGAGAAAATGAATGCAAGTCTGACAGACGACATAACATTTTCAGCTTGAAATGTTTGTTATTACAATTAGTATAAAAATACAGAATAAAAATGACAACTTGATTCTGCCTCTGAAATTGTCATACACAATAGTGAAAACTTTTTTTTTTAGGGAATGTATCTTTTCACAGCATTACTAAAAGCTGATGAAGAGAGTGTCCTTCATAGGGTTTCAAGTCTTAACCTCACATCTCTGTTTGCTCCTTTCCTCCTTTCTTGCTCAAGTTGAACGTCATCTTCAAGAAGACTCTTCTGGGGCTTCCCTGGTGGCACAGTGGCTGAGAGTCCGCCTGCCGATGCAGGGGACGCGGGTTTGTGCCCCGGTCCGGGAAAGATCCCACATGCTGCGGACGGCCTATGCGTCCGGAGCCTGTGCTCCACAACGGGAGAGGCCACAGCAGTGAGGCCCGAGTACCACAAAAAAAAAAAAAAAAAAAAAGAAAACTCTTCTGCAATTCTACCAGCTGTGACCCTTTCATTTTATAAATTACTGTAACAATTTATATAACTTTAAGGTTTGTTACCAGGTTGTACCTTATTTTTAAAGTTGCATTATTGTAATTAACCTAGAACATAACATCCTTGAAGGGGGAAAAAAACTATCCCTCATAATCTTCGTATCCAAATGCCTGTCTCACGTGCATAGTCTTGACTCCCACTCAGCCTCTCAAGAATGGGGCTTGGGCCTGGAACACTTCCTTACCAAGAGATAAAACACCCACAGAGCCCATGGCAGCCTTATTGCTTCATATGGGAATATCTGTTATTGTTTCATGCTCAATGAGTACTATTTTGTCTTTGCTTAAAGCATGTATGTTTTATGGCACCTGACCAACCCCACTGTTAAATCTGTGTTCCATGGGGAAGGATAGGGTTCCTTCCACTGGGGCATGAAAGGGGTACTCATAGGTGAATCACCAAAACAGACCCCCTGGTCATGGGGGGGACCTTTGAAGCTGTCTGTTCTCTATATAACTAAAGCATTGTTCTCTCCAGTGCTTAACTGCTTTGTGTTTTCCTTGGCATCCCTGATACCAAGCTGCAGAGGGCTGTCATGTATATTGGAGGCTATAGGTAATGTTCTTTTACAGAGGTGCAAAGTCAGCATGACTAAGCACAGGAAACAGAACACAAAGGTTAGAGCTAAAGAAATAGACTTGATATGGACTTAAGTTTGTTCTTCTCTGTTACAAGGAAGATGGATTTATTCAACAGATCTGAATAAATCATTAAACTTGGAGTGGCAAGTTATGGGTGTATGAGCAGACTGTGTGTCAAATTCAAGTATATTGAAAGACTTACGTATTGTTCCTTTGATTTAACTTGGCATAGTTTTCATCTCTAGTTTCTTTTGGTTTACATGGTTCACTAAATAAAATATATGTTTATTAATTTGGTTGCTAATGTAGTAATAGGACCAGAGGGAAAAGGAGAGAAAATCATCTGCTAATTAACATACTCATAATTATAAAACATTTCATCACAACAGTCATGTTGGTGAATCCATATTGTGACTTGATTTCATGATAAATTTTCTTATTTTATACTGTAGAGTTTTAACATAATGTAAACATTCTAAAATCTAATTAGTAAGTTCTATAGGAATGATTAGTCCAAGAATGTTTTTCAACAAGAAAATTGCATAGTTTTGAAAACTTCACCAGTGTGCCACACATGAATTATCTGGCCGCTGCATTTATTCCCAGACATCACTTCTTGAGACAACATCTCAGGAGAATGGGTGCTTTAACTATACCTAGTGTCTCATACCTCTCACTGGGCATTTTGATAAGTAACGTGAACGGACTACAACTTTCTTGAATTAGAGTGGCTGTGGGAAATTTTCGTAACTGGATTAAATTGGAAAGTTAGTATATAAGCTAGGCATGTTGTTCCTCTCATACTAACAAGAATGATGTGACTATTTTTATGGAGCATTTTGCTTTCACAATATTTTGTAGTGTGACCTTAATCACAGCTCTTGCTTTATCATCTGTAAGTTGTTTACAACGGTATGTAATTGAACCAGATAACAATCTCTTGAAATGGCTTGCTGAGGACAGGAATCTGTTATTGTTGTTGTGTAATTTTTATGATTGAGCTGGTCATAGGTTTTGCTACCATGTGAATGTCAATAAGTCTACATCAGGGAACGCAGCTTCTAAACATCTGATTATGAGAGTCAAATATAGCTTTTGGTTTTCTGCTTCTGTTCCTTTGCTCCAGTTATTCTTTCTGCTGTGAGAGGACTGTAATTCCTCAAACATACTTCACTAAGTAAACTCATCCTTTATCCCATTATTATTCTCTAGGGAGCATATCATTTGTTAAATGAGCAGATGAAAAAAAAATGAAAGGTTTTCCTTCTTTCTCTCATCAAACACAAATCAGTATAACTTTGATGCTGTAACTAATGGAATTACTATATACTTTAGTTCAAAATTGTCGTTATATGCCAAGAGGTAGACAATCTTCACTTTTTTAACTACATTCATTGTTATTCTCTGCTTTAGTCCATATATAAAATGGTACCCTTTGTCACTTCAGATTCAAGTTCTCTCTAGTTCTCATTGCTTTACTGAGGTCTTCTAATTATTAAATTAATGTAAAAATTAATTTAGAGATTTCATGTGTGTGTGTGAGAAAGGTGTATGTTCTCCAAGAAATATTAAGTTATATGCTATAGTGCATGGGTGAGTTCACACAAATTTGATATAGGTCAAAACAACATTTTTGTAAGAAAGTAATAACATCAGTAACAACTAAATTGGGTTTGTTCCTTACAAATATTTTCATATATGTGTATTTATATAGATTTTCATATACATAAAATGATGTAATTGAGCAGTCATTCCCTTAATTTGTAAAATATTTTACAGCTAAAAGCAAAACAAAACAAAGAACCACTTAATACATCTGTACTGCTGGAGTCTGAGATGTCAGATTACAGCTGAATGTGTTTCCTTCTTAGTTATTTATAACAAAATAAACAAGCAAAAAACTGAAAACGGAATCATATTGAATGTAAATTCAATAGTGTAGGTTTCATCTTTATGGAGTTGCCATCACTAATCCTATCTTCACTGATGTGGTATACCATGAGTCCTGTGTCTAGATTTCATTACCTACAACGCTGTTTTATACTGGTATATTACATTGTCTATGCCTTAGGTACTGCTTTTATTTTCATGATACCCTGTTACTTATGCAATTCTGTTTTTGAAAAACAGATTTTACCTCTGCATTTTACAGCACAATGTGATTTCTTTCACTTCGGATCATTTTACATTCTCTAGGAAATTCAATTAACAGTTTGCTGTTCATATTATCATAATGTCACCAAAATCTCTTAAAATATGAATATATTAACTTTTTTTCAGTGACACAGATGTGTTGTTTTAGATTGGATGTAATGGAGTGCATTTCCTAGAAAGCTTGAGATAGAAATTTATTTATTTATTGCCGTGTTTCAACTTGACATCATGTGGGCAATTGATATATTATAGTCAAATAATCCTGTTGATCAATTTTTATTGGGGTCAGTCTAATTTTGGATTGTCTCTTCCATGTTTCTGACTAGAAGTAGAAGGCCTCATTAGATATTTTTGTTATGACAACATATAAATATGTCTAAGCTATCCATACTCAACTAAATGTGATATTTTTGCCTAGGCTTGGCACTTGTAATATGTGCATTATCCACAGTTACTGTTTTTTAATATAAATTTATTTATTTATTTATTTATGGCTGCGTTGGGTCTTTGTTGCTGTGTGTGGGCTTTCTCTGGTTGCAATGAGCAGGAGCTCCTCTTCGTTGTGGTGCGCAGGCTTCTCGTTGCAGTGGCTTCTCTTGTTGTAGGGCACATGCTCTAGGTGAGCGGGCTTCAGTAGTTGCAGCACACAGGCTCAGTAGTTGCGGCTCATGGGCTCTAGAGCGCAGGCTCAGTAGTAGTGGCGCATGGGCTTAGTTGCTCTGCGGCATCTGAGATCTTCCTGGACCAGGGCTCGAACCTGTTTCCCCTGCATTGGCAGGTGGATTCTTAACCACTGCGTTACCAGGGAAGTCCCCACAGTTACAATTTAGTTATCTAATTTGGTTAAAAGATTATATGTTTATCAGTAGTGACTTCCTTATTCAACTTTGTAACTTCAGCAGATAAGCCCAGTTCTTATCATGTAATAGATGGTCAATAGATGCAAGTTATTTTTAATTAAATTTGTTGAATGATCTCAGCATCAAACAAAGCTAAATTATAACTGTATCAAAATGTTTATAGCATATGTGAAGCACTACAAAAAAGACAGAGTATCAAGTATATTACAAATGAAAGTGTCAATTCAGTGACAAGCAGCAAGGAAAGTGGGTTGTTAAGTCACACCCAAGTTTCAGACGTATATATAAATAATCAGTAAGTATTTCTGGAGTCCAAAGAATGGGTTGCTAAACAAAAAATAGTTTAAATGCTACATACCTGAATATTGGTAAAATATTATATATAGAATTAACCGCCTTAGGATTTGTAAGATATTAAACTTTAAAGATTGATCTCATCTCAGAATACCCCCACTCAACTACGGGTGGTTAGCTATACTAATTCCCCTGAACAAGGCGAGGAATATGACAGGAAGAATATCAACAGAGTGTACAATAGAATTTTTTTAGTCACAAGTTTTCATTTATAAATTCAATGTATGACTGAAAGTGTATCATTTCAAAATGCTTTTATGCACCAATATATTAGGTTACAAGTTTTAATAAGAAGGTTACAGTCCAAACACAAGAAGTAACTTATCTTAGACATAGAAAATCTATCTATTCCATGTATATTATTTTGCTTACATAAACCTTCATGATTTATGTAGTTGTACACCATTGACTATGAAACTACATTTTTAGTGTGCTACAGGGATTTCATGGTTCCAACCAAGATTTAAAACCTTGTTACTCCTAAGTTAATCTTGTTATTTTAGAAACTCTCTGTAGAATGTAATTCATACTACCTTGAAAGTAACTTTGCACTACTGAGTGAAGTGATGGTTCAGTGGGGAACTTTGTATATCAACACCATAATATGTATAGTTAATTCATGATTATCCATGAGTGGGTAATACAGTTTGAAGATTTTCTTAGACTTTAAATGGTTTCATTCTTTGTTATTGTCATCATAATGTTGTTTGTCAGTAGTTAACCACAAAAAACTAAGGATGACTAAGGATCCTTTTTCTGAACCACCAAATAAGCCCCCATGTTAAATTAACTATGAAAGAGAAGCAGAAATGTTGTAAAAGAGACTACAGTGTGATTCAAATTCTTATCAAATAATTAAACCCGTTGCAAGTCATTTATTTTATATGTGTATGTATATAACAGAATATAGTGTTTTAAAAATTTAAAATCCTTTAAATTAATAAGGAAAAAGGCAAACAAATATATAGGAAATAGGACAAAATGTTTCAGATGGCATGTCACAAGAGGGTACATGAAATACACTATGGAAATGGGCAGAAATTATAATTAGGAATAGGTGGGGGGAAAATGACTCAACGCTGTTTATGAAGATTCTCTGTGTCACTACTACTAAGTTGATAAATGCAAATTAAAGCAAGATAGTGCCTCAAAAAACAATTTTTAAACTTTGTAGTAGAATACACTTATTGGTGATGATGTTGGGAGACTGGTGTTGTTACCCACTGCTGGTAAGCATTTAAACTGGCACATATATTATGGAAAAGAATCTGGTATTAATTAAACTAATATGGTATTAATTAAACTAATTAAACTAAACTAATACTCTAAGGCTGAAATTCCTTTCCTTATATCCCAAGCAAATTTTCACAAATTTGATAATGATCAAAGAACAAGATTTATATAATAGTGTTGTTTGTGGTAGAAGATACTTGGATGTAATCTAAATGTCCATTACTAGGAAAATGGATCCATTGGTAAGTGTTTTAAAGGGGAAAAAAAAGAAGTGTGTTATGTGAAATGGTGCAAAATAGATGGTAATTTATAGCATAATATCATTGATGAAAATTAAAAACAGATACATCAAATAATACTATATATTTAAGGATACATTTTATATTTTAATGAGTGCAATAGGATGAAATAAGGAGCTCTGAAGAAAAAGGTTAAAATTAAATGAAGAGAAATTTGTTGCAAGGTCATCAGGTAACAGTGTTCTGTGATGTGAGGGATCTGCTTTTTCCTCTCTTCTGTGGATCTGAAATAAAAGCAGAACTATTATTACAATATTACAAGTATAAATATTATAAGTGCTTATTACCCCTAACAATGTATGGAATTTAGTCACAGGAAAACTGGAAATGTGTGGAGCTTAAAAAAGACTGCATAGAATTTAGAGGAACAAGAAAAATAAATGCAATAAAATAATAAAGGTTATAGAAAAGGACAGTCAATAAAATCAAACATGGATAGCTGATATCCTCAAATTAGAGAGAAAACCATTCAAAAGTATAAAGAGGGAAGGGTTGAGTCTATAGATTTATATGTATCACTGTTTCAGGAAAATTTAAGAGTCAAATCAAATCAAAATTTATTCTGGTAATATACTAAACCTCAGAAATAAATTCCATTCAAAAAAGAATAATAAAGCACCGAAAAAATATTTAAGACAAACAGAAGTTCCAAATTTATACTTTGAAAACTATAAAACATTGTCAAAAGAAACCAAAGACGATTTTAATGGAAAAGCATCTCATGTTCATGGATTAGAATCCTCCCAAAAGGAATCTACAGATTCAGTGCAATCTCTATTTGATTCCCAGTTGACTTATTTATAGAAATTGGTAAGCTGATTCTAAAATGTATATGAAAATGCAGGGGGGCCCAGAAAAGGGAAAACCTTTCTGTTTCAAAAAACACAATCAGTGAAGTGAAAAGACAACCCATAGGATGAGATAAAATGTTTGCAAACTCAGATGTATGATAAAGAACTTGTATCTGAAGTATATAAAAACTTATTACAACTCTTTTATTAAAAGCCAACCCAGTTTTTAAAATGGGCAATGGATCTGAATAGACACTTCTCTGAATAAGGTATGCAGATGCCCAATAAGCAGGTAAAAAGTTGCTCAACATCATTAGTGACTAATGATCTGGGAAACGTATTATATGTATTATACCTTAAGTGGGTGAGCTGGGTAATTTGTTAATTGTATTTCAATAAGCTGTTTATTTTTTTTAGTAGGCAGTGGACTCAAATTGATATTTTTAAAGATAATACACAAATGGCCAACAAGCACATTAAAAAATGCTCAGCATCATTCACATTCATGGAAGTGCAAATCAACACAGTGAAAAACTACTTTCACACCAAGTATAACAAAAATCAGAAAGGTTAAAATAAGGTATGGGAAGAACGTGGATTAATTAGTACTCTCGTATGTTGCTGATGGGAATGTAAAATGTTACAGCTGCTAGGGAACAGAATTTGACAGTTTCTCAATGAGTTAAATATAAAATTACCATATGACTCCACTATTCCACTCCCACATAAATAGCCATAACAATTGAAGACAGGTATTCAAACAAAAACTTGCACATTTTCATAGCAGCATTATTCTATTTACAGTAGTCAAAACTTAGAAACAGCCCAAGTGTCTATTGCCTGATGAATGGACAAAATATGGTATATCTATACGATGGGATATTATGCATCCACAAATAACAAATGAAGTAGTGATATATGCAACAGCGTGGACAATCCTTGAAAACATTATGCTATGTAAAAGAAGCCAGACAAAAGGCTGCATATTATTTCATTTATATGTAATATCCACAATAGGCAAATACATAGAAACAAAAAACAGATTAGTTATTGCCAGGGTTTGGGAGGAGGGGAGAATGGCTATAACAACTTCATTGGTATGAATTTTCATTTGGGATGAAGAAAAATTCTGGAACTAGATAACAGTGATGGTTTTGAATGTACTAGATGCTACTGAATTGTACACTTTAAAATATTTAAAATGGTGAATTTAATGATGTGCTTTTTATCATCATAAAAATAATAGATAAACCGTTGTGCACATAGTACTATGTAAAATTTAATCATCTTTATTTTATGAATTATAAAATAATTCTGTTTTCCAGATAAAATGCACAGCTGAACAAAACGATTTAGTTCATTGTTTCAAATGAATTTTCACCCAGATATATAACATAGGTAATGTTGAAGGATCTCTAGTGTTTGAATTTTCCCCTTCATTTGTCCAAATATGTTCATGTTCTTGAAAGGAAAGCAATGCTACCTATTTGACTTTAATTAAATCATTGTTTAGCCTATTTAACATGAAGATTTTAATTTAAATTTGTACCTTTCTCATATTTGTCAAGGTGGGATAGCACAGTGTTTTAACCATTCTAATAATAATTATTGAAATAAGAGCACAGGATGATTTTCCAGGGCCAGGCTACAAAATATTCTTTGTCTGGTTTTGATTTATATTTAAGGTGAATGTAAGTTGTTGGTAGTATTTTCTAATAAGTATGTCAAGTATACCTCAAAGATTAAATTAAAACAGAAGGGTAATATTCGTGGTTTGTGAGCCTGAACCACTTAAAGTATTCCCATTAGGATAGTGATCTGTGAAAATGGGACCGTGCGTGTCTGTGTTATGTGAATTATATTAAGTCATGACAACAGACTTCAAGGCATGTAAAAGTTCAGCTTAAGATAGTGCCTTCACTAAGATAGTCTCCTAGGAAGCTTCAGGCCCTCCTTATTGCTCATAGGAACCAAATTAGCAACAATATATTGTTCAGAATGCCTTGGTGAGAAGTGTAGAGAACAGTTGAGAAGCTACAGCAGTCAGACCAATGTAAAGTCAAGAAAGTGTTCCAGCAGTAGGAGCAGAAAAAATTGTGGCATTTTGCACACCCTTCCATGCCCATCTTCCTACCTGACTTACTGTGGTGAAACTAGGAAGAAACCTCACACATTGGCCATCCTCCTTTGGGACAGAATCAAAAGAGAGGATCAAGAGTCAATGTTCTGGCTAGTCTGGAGGGGCTGCTTGAAGGACTGGAATCTGTCTTGCCTGACTCAGAACACTGACAGGAGTGGTGCCATTTTTTGGAAGCCCCTGAAAACAGAGTCTATCACTGTAGCCTATTAGAGCTTCAGTTCTTCAGGCAGATGCTAGGTGGAGCAAGAGTTTATGAACTTCTGAAAATAAGCATTGATAAATTGTTTAGGTGAGTTGAGATAATTAAAATCACATGCACACACTCAGAGATGATACATTATCAGAAAAGGTTTGAGAGGACCTAGGTCTCTATCAGGGCTGATCAGTGATGGTCATCCCCTTTGTTCTAAGACACCCCATAAATATCAGGAGAGGTGGTGGTTTTCAAATGTTGACGTCTCAACGAAGCATAAAAATAAACGGGGAAACATAACTCAATCAAGGAAAACAAAATGAAACTCCAGAAACCAACTCTAAAAAAATGCAAATGTAAAAGCTGCCTTACAAAAATTTAAAATAACTATCTTAAAGATGCTCAATGAGAGGAAAGAGAACACAAATAGCCAACCAAGCAAAATGAGGCAATGATGCATGAACAAAATGAGAATGTCAACAAAGTGGTAGGAGCTATAAAAAAGAACCAAACAGAAATTCTGGAGCTGAAAGATACAATGAATGGGAAAATTCAGTCAGTGGGTTTAACAGCAGATTGATCAGCACGAAGAAAGAATCAGTTAATTTGAAAAATAGGTCTTTTGAAATCATTAAGTCACAGAAGTAAAAAGAAAACAATGAATCAGAGTGAAGAGAACTTGAGACTCATGGGACTCATTGTTAAGTGGACCAATATATGCCTTACTGGAGTCCCAGCAGGAGAAGAGAGAGAAGGGGGCAGAATTTATTTGAAGAAATAATGGCTGAAAACTTCTCAAATCTGAGGAAAGAAGTGGTCATACAAATTCAAGAAGCTCAAGGAACTCCACTTATATACATCCAAAGAGACTCACATTGAGACATATTATAATCAAACTTGAAAACAGCATTGAAAGCAGCAAGAGAAAGGTGATGTATCACATGGAAGGAAGCTTCCATATGATCCCCAACAGATTTCTCAGCAAAAATCTTGCAGGGTGGAAGGGAATGATATATCAAAGTACTGGAAAAAAAAACACAAAACTATCAACCAAGAATATTGTATCTGGCGAAAATGTCCTTCAAAATTGAGGGAGAAATTAAGACTTTCCAAGATAAACAAAAGCTGAGGGTGTTCATTAACACTAGAGCTGCTCTGTAAGAAACATAAAGGAGTCCTTCAAGGCAAAAGCAAAGATGATAAAGAGCAATGTGAAACCACATGAAAATATAAAGTTCTTTCATAAAAATAAATTCATGGACAAATATAGTAACCTACATTAATGTAAATTTGTTGCATAAATTCACTTTTAATTCTTGTATAGAATTTAAATGAGTAAAACATAAAAATATCCTATGTTAATTGGTATATAGTATGTAAAGATGGAATTTGTGACATTTAATACCATAAAGTGATAGGTGTAGCTATATAGGAAGCTTTATTTTTAAATAACTACAGGGGTAACCAAAAAGAAAATATCTATAGAGCTTACACAAAAGGGAATGAGAAGGCAATCAAATCACGTCACTACTGGAAAAACATTAAAAAAACAGGAAGGCATTGAGAGAAAAGGAAGGACAGAAAGGTAAGGTACAAGATGTACGAAAAACAATGAATAAAATGGAAATAGTAAATCCTTTAATATCAGTAATTAGTTTAAATGTAGATTGATTAAACTTTCCAAACAAAAGACATTGTTCAGGTGAATGGATGAAAAAAACCAGGAAGTGTATGTTACCTTCAAGAAACTCACCTTAGAACTAATGATAGAGGCTGAAGTGAAAGGATGGAAAAAAATATTCCATACAAATGGTAACCCAAAGATAGCAGGGGTGGCTATACTAATATCATATTTTTAAGTATAAAAGCTGTTGTTACAAGAGATAAAGAAGGACATTACGTAAAGATAAAAGGGTCAATTCACCAAGAAGATGTATCAATTATAAATATTTATGCACCAAACATCAAAGCTCCTAAATACATAAAATAAACTTGACATAATTGAAGGGAAAAATAGCAATAAATAATATTAGGAGACTTTGATACTGCATTTTCAATAGTGGATATAAGAAACAGAAGATTAGCAAGGAAATGAAGGACTTAAACAACAATATAGTGAAAAGTGACAAATACTCTAGAATTATTGGTAAGGTATTTGTGTGTCAAAGGAAAATAAACCTGAAAGAAATTCAACAGCCTTTTATCTCAGTGAAATTTCTAAGGATTCAGTAATGCGGAGCATATCGATACATCTAAGGTGAAGGATATGTGGTTGCATGTGGCCCCACCTACAACGAAGAAAGAGATACAACATTTAGTGTATCTATATGGATTTTGTAGGAAATGTATTCCTCATTTGGGAATGTTACTGCAGCCCATTTTTTAATTGAGGTTTAATTGACATATAACATTATATTAATGTCAGGTGTATAATTTAATGATTCAGTATTCGTATACCTTGCGAAATGGTCACAAGTCTAGTCAACATCCATCACCATACATAGTTTCAGTTTTTTTTCTTGTGATGAGGTCTTTTAAGATTTACTGTCTTAGCAACTATAGCATTATTAACTGTAGTCACCATGCTGTACATCCCCATGACTTATTTACTTTATAACTGGAAGTTTGTACCTTTTGACTTCCTTAACACATTTTGTCCACCCTCCGGTCCATGCCTCTGGTAACCAGCAATCTTCTCTATCTATGAACTTATTTTTTGTTATTTGTTTTTTTAGATTCCACATATAAGTGATATCATATGGTATTTGTCTTTCTCTGTCTGACTTATTTCACTTAGCATAATGCTCTCAAGACTCATACATGTGGCTGCAAATGGCAAGATTTCATTCTTTTTTTATGGCTGAGTAGTGTTCCATTAGGTATATATAACATCTTCTTTATCCATTCATCCATTGATGGACACTTAGGTTGTTTCCATGTCTTGACTATTGTAAATAATGCTGCAATGCATATGGGGTACATGTATCTTTTTGAATTACTGTTTTTGTTTTCTTCAGATAAAAGTAGAATTGCTGGATCATATGGTAGTTCTAATTTTAATCTTTTGAGGAACATTCATACTGTTTTCAGTAGCAGCTGCACCAATTTACATTCCTACCAACAGTGCACAAGGATACCCTTTTTTCCACATTCTCGCTGACACATTATTTCATTTCCTTTTGATAACAGCCATTCTGACAGGTATGAGGTGACATCTCATTGTGGTTTTAACTTGTATTTCCCTGATGATTAATGATGTTGAGCATCTTTTTATGTACCTGTTGGCCATCCGTATGTCTTTTTTGGAAAAATGTCTATTCAGATCCTTTGCCCATTTTTTAATTGTTTTAACTATTTCCCTTTTGAGGAACATTGTTTAGCCCGCTACTGGACCTTAGTATAGATTGAATGTTTAACCATGGACTACCAAGTTACCATGGAACCTGAGTTGTCCATTATGTTCTGGGTGTTATCAGACCCACCAAGACATACATTTGGTTGTGTACAGCAGCACTCCCTCATCCAGTGGAGGCGGTATATATGAGATTGGGTTTGAGCAGACCCTGCAGTCACAAGTAAAGTACATGTAGAATGGGCCCAAATGTCCATGGTCACCATTCTTGCTACACTGCCTTCTCTCTCTAAGCCTGAACCTATAACCTATGGGGAGTTTCCTACGGTCAGGTAACTGAGGAAGAGAAGACTCAGGCCTGGTTTACAGATGATTATGCACAGTATGCAGGCACCATCCAAAAGTGTAATGGTGTAGCATTACAACCCCTTTCTGAGACACCCCTGAAGGACAATGGTGAAGGGATATCCTCCCAGTGGTCAGGATGTTGAGCAGTGCAGTTGGTTTTTCACTTCACTTGTATGTAGAAATGGCCAGATGTGTGATTCTATACTTATTCATGGGCTTGGCTAATGGTCCATTGACAAATGAATGGATGAACAAAATGTGGTGTGTGTGTGTGTGTGTGTGTGTGTGTGAGAATGATGAAATATTGTGCAATCTTAAGGAAATTCTATGACATGCTAAAACATGGATGAACCTTGAGGACATTTTGCTTAGTGAAGTAAGCTAGTCACAAAAGGTAAATACTGCATGATTCCTCTTTAATGAGGTATCTGAAGAAGTCAAAGCAAAGAAATAGAAAGTACAATGGTGGTCACCATGAGCTGGTAGGAGGGGAAAAAGAGGAGTTGTTCCTTAATGTGTTTAGAGTTTCATTTTGTTCTGGAGATCTTTGTTTCACAATGAAAATAAACTTAACATTACTGAACCATACACTGAAAAATGGTTAAGATGGTAAACTTTATGATTTTTACTACAATTAAAAATAATAAAAATTTTAAAACAAAATTTTAAAAGTTTAGCTTTAGAAGCCTGAGAAGAAGCTAATTCCCATTAAGTTCTCACTGTGAGCCCTCTCCTCTATTACATGACTATAACAGTAAATATTAAATACAAAATAAGAAAAAACTGAGAGAAAATGAATTTTTAAAAATGATAGAAGCATAACCAAGACTAAAGTGGTTTAGCATGATTGATCTTGTTCCAGGTTAGAAAGCAGTAAAAAGTTACCTGAATTTGGCTTGTGTGGAGTAAGAGAGTTTAAAGTATCCTACATGAGGATGTGATCAGATCTATGTTCCTTTCTTAAAGTCAGAACCTGGGATGCAGTTTTCCCAGCTGAGAAAATTGGCTGCAAATATGTAAGCCTTCTAGCTCCCTGGGACTTTATACATGGCCCTGTCTGTCCAGAAAGCTGACATTCTTCAGTCAGGGCTTCATGTAGGCTAGTCATTATATTGGTGCTCCGTCCCTCAGATAGGGCAAGAGTCTTGGACTGCTAGTACATGAAGTATTTCTGAATTAAGATTTAAGGAGGCAAAGAGAGATACAGGACAGCTGTTTGACAGAGAAATTTGTACCCAAATTAATGTACAAATAAAATGCAGTTATCTTCAAAATACAAACAGGTTTTTTTTTTTTTTTTTTAACGAGATTTAACAAGATGGTTTTGCAGTTTTATGGGGAAAACCAGAAAAGGTCCTTAAACATTATGAATGAGCAAGTCATTCTATATTTCAAGCCTTATTATAAAGGTAGGATAATTAAGACTGTGATATTATACAAGAGAAGACACAGTATTATAAGGGAGTGAAAGCCCAGAAACCATATATACATCTATAGGAATTTGTTATAACACATAAGTGGTCACACTGAAGAGCAGTGGGTAAGTTTTGAGCTACTAGATAAATGCTTCTGGAAAATGCCTGATGTCATTTTGGTGCTACCATTCCAGGTTAAAGCTGTGGAATATATTTTTTTTGTATAACTCCTTTCCCTATAGGTTATAGGTTGGTTTAGAAAGGAACTGTGAACAATTTTGAAGTTAGAGGTGAAGCAGAGGGACAGCATGCGTTAGTTTTTATGTGGTTGACTGATACGATTTAAATACATAGTAAGAAAATAAGAACAATGCTGCTGTAACTATGATCAGAGAGAAAGATGGATGTTTGATCTCCCTAAAAATGATTTGTTCTTTTGTAAGCAAGCATTTACCTTTTTATCAAATACACTTAGTTTTTATGAGGAAACTCCTTAAAATTATATTTCAATATCTGCTGTTATCATATGCTCTGTTTAGGAGATTCACAAAGGAGGATTTTAGTATATAAGGCAATCTAGCATAAAATTCCTGGAGATATGGGTTTAGGAAAACAAAAATGTTTTATAATAACTTATCTTTAAAGAAATTCCTACAGATTTGCAGTGGGGAGTAAAGAAAATTGAAATTATGTTCTGTGATACTGAAAATTAACTTGTCACAAATTAAGAGGTACAGTAGAAACTGCATGACTGTGTGTTGCTAATCTGTGCATTATTGGTGTCTGAGTTAATATGAGAAATTGCAGAGGAAGGAGTGAAAGAGATAGCAGATGTAACTGAGATTCATATCCATAAAGTGAAGCAGTTATTTCTATTCCAGTAAGTCAAATACTTATACAAAAGGAGATTCAGGTTTGTTTGTTTTTTTAAGACAAATATATATTAAACTAGATACTGAAGAGCTGACATGAATTGATACTGTTATTCTGGAGCTTCAGAAGATACAGTGAGCACAACTAGGAATGTCCTCTAACAGATTTTAAAAGCTTTATTCTACTTGTAAAAATTAAGCTAGCTGGAAACTAGGCAAGTTTGTTGAGGTAGTGTTCATACTACTAGGAAATTGGAGGAGATTTACTAAAGCAAAAGCACCGCTGGGTCATGCCCTGTGAACTGTACTGTCTGCCAGGAAGACAGAGGACTCTCTCCTAGAGCTTTGGGCTCCAGTCAGTGAAAGATTTTTACCCAAGTGTAGGGCTGAGTCGTAATAAAAAGGAGGATCTTTGGTAGAAAATAGAGAATCTATTACATGCACATAAAAGTAAAATTGAAATGTGAGAGAAAGAGAGCTGGGAGCCACAGAAGACAGCTTAAGGTCAAGATCTGTACATCAAAGATCAAGAATTAAGGAAAATGCAGCCAGGGTCTGAAATCAGATTAGTCAGAAAAGAGAACATGTAAATCTTTTATGGTAAGAAAGGGATCTATAAGAGAATTTGGATGCAATAGCCAAGATTACTGCTGCAAGCCTGCCTAGTCTAATAAAAGCTTATTTTTTCACAGCAAAAAGGCAATGAAAATAAAATGGATCCTGACACTTTCTCTTTCTGGAAGACAGAGCTAAGTTTTGGAAGCCAGAATTTATTTAGAAGGAAATTAATAACTATTACGTTGTTAACAGCCAAATGTCCAACATGTTTCTTATGAATCTTGGTTGAAATAGAATTTTCTTTATTGTCTTGTTAACTTCAATGATCTGCATTAAATTACTATCCATAGTCAATTGTTCAAAAGAGTCTGGAGTGAGGTTATCTCTGAAATACTAAATAAGTACTATTCCCACTTGATATTGACTAGTTAATTACAAGTATATTTTAATGAACTGTCCTATTTCCTCTGACACAAGATGCTATTAGCTAAAGGTATTCCATTATTTTATGAGACCCTAATTAATAGAACACATTATAGATGCAGTTACGGAAAAAAAATCTGACCACATTGCATTTTGTTTTACGCTTATGGGAAGAACGCATTCAAGTTATTTAGACCCAGATGTTTATTATGTACCATTCTTTTGTATACATAAGGAAGTAAAATATAAATGAAGTAAATGGATTAAGGTATGTCCATACTTTCTTCTCACTCAGAGCCATTGGTGTTCATCTATCTCCATAAAATGTCATATTCTGGAATATCAAGAGAACTGGCTTGCCACATTTAAGATAGCACACCACTGTTGTCTCTGGGATTTTCTCCAGAGTTGCTAACACCAATCTTAAAAGTGTCATTCTTATGTACACACAGTGAGGACAAATTCCACCTGCTGCCTATAAGATGAGCCTGTTGTCCAATATATTTGACTGGTAAATTGGGGAATAATGAACTAGAAATTTCTGGCTCAATAACTTTCTCTTTCTCTTAGTTATCTGATTGCAGGCAACACAGATATCTCTCCACTTCTCATTTTAAAGTTGTATAGGGTAGAAGTGGGAATCCCACAGTGGAGTTAGTGTTTTATTAAGCCCACTTACCCACAGATTTGTGTCATCTTCGTAAATTGATCTTCATATGCCTGTTTATTTCCTAATAGGTTTAAAATCTGATCAGAGAGAATATTTTCCTTTAGATGAGAGTAAATAATATGTATGTACTACCTGAAGTGTTTTACAAGGCCATTGCCATCAGAGTATGTGGCTGCAGTTTTAAAAAGGAGGGGAATGGGCTACAGAGAGTAAAGAGGTTATTAGATGGAAGATAAAAAACTCTGAATCAGATGGTTTTTAAAATCTCTAGTAACAATAATGTTATTTGAATGGAAATCATTCCAGGAGGCAAAACTTATAATTCATAGTCTCTTATCCAGTTCTTTAAGCATAATATCTTTAATTGCCATTTAATGTTAGACATTTGGGAATAAAATATAAAGCGACATAGACTTGGGAACAGTCCCCTTTCTAGTAGAAAACAAACACAGTTAAGCAATAGACATAAAATGTGGTGAATTCTATCATAATAATAATAGATTGTTATGAGACAATATACTACTATAGCAGTATTGCTCTGTCTCCAAATGCACGTGTGTAAGAAATGTCACTATTTTCTATAATTAAAGTTTTCCTACAAGCCCTCAGTACTTCCAGGCCCTTAGGAAATGTTGTTTCATTAATTCTACGGGTATTCTGCTCTGGGTTTATACTCTGGTAGAGTCATTCCCCCAAAGAACATGTCTTGAGTATCTGTGATGAGCACTATTACAGTTCTTGAATGTTCTGAAGCCCAAAGATATTACAGGGCATAAGCCACCTCCAGTGTTGGTCTTACTCGGGCAGTGGCAGAGAACAGCGTCTCAGTGCTGAGGGCTAGGGATCCAACACTACTTTCGTGCTTCTCCCTTCCTGGTGTAATTTTTTACATAATTATTGGCAGGGCTTACTCTCCTCCTTCTATATTTTCTCATATAGACCTTTTTACTGAAAACCCATCCTTCCTCAATGATTTTAAGATTTTGAAGACAAAAGCTTGGAAGTCCTGCTGACTTGTACTACTTATTTTTTCCCCTGGCAGACAACTCCCCTGAGGCAGAAAGGCATGAGACCTGCTATTCCAAGAATTACGGAGAAAGAGAATAAAGAAAATGTGGTTAGACAGGAAGAAAAAAAGCTTCCCAGATTATATCTAAAAATATTCTCTAGCGACACCAGTCAGGAGATGGTCAGGAAAGATTATATTTAATCTGATAACTGAAGTAGAAAGGCCAGGATTGTTTGAAAAAGAGGAAGAATGCTTGTTTGAGAATCCACAGGGTAGAGAAGACATTTTATGCTTGCTGCTGAGAGGTTTTCAATATATCTGTAGCTTAGAATATGAGAGGAGGTGAGAGGGATGGAGAAAAAATAAGACAGGCAAGATAAACAGGCTCTAGAACTTTTATACAACCATATTAAGCAATTTTAATTTTATGTTAAGGGCAGAGGGAAGTTTTGAAAATGTTTAAAGCAAAGACAGGGTTGATTTGCATTTTAGAAGTCTCACTGTGGTTTCAAGCCAGAGGGAAAATCCTCACACCTCTCACTATTAAATGCTTCTTTTTTCCCTGAGCTTTTACTGGACTAGTAATCTTTCCACCTGCTATTCATTTTATAAGATATATTGTAATTCTACCATAAAAATTAAATATCTTTGCATGATATTTGAGGGATAATTAAACCAGTTTTTTCTAACCTCATTAATTCCTAGTTCATACTTGTTCCAGAGTTTCCATATCAAAGTCCATGCCTGATAAATTCTAATCACAGTTTATTCCATACTGGAGAAAAAATATTCTATCCATTATTAATTCATCATGAGAATTTCAAGCATGAAAACAAATATTTTTAATACAATTAATTATAGAATCCTTGAGTTTCATGAAAACTTTACAAATGTGTCCTTTTGTCTTATTTAAAGATTGCCATAATACTTCTAAAGAGGGAAATTTAAAAATCTCCTTTTTTTTTCTCATTTTAATTGTAATAGCCCTCACTGTCAACAAACATATCTATGCTTTTGCTGTCAAACTTAATTCAAATCCACCTGCTTTTGTTCTACCCCTTTGAGTATAATTTATCAGTAACCACTCAGCAACTACTCCTTAGCATTAATATGTAAATGAAGCCTGGTTATATAACATTCCCTTTGAAAGAGCATTTTTGGCATCTGTATATTTCTTCTTGATCTTACTTTTTTAGGGCTGAAGAGAATGTTCCAGATTTTTTGAGAACCTACGAAGCCTAAAGGCCTTATATTATTAGCTCCCTCCCCTGAAACCCTTAACTCTGCAGTATCATGTGTCCTCACTCAGCACTTCCCTACTTTCCACTCTCCTGGAACATCCCAGATCTTCCTAGGAAATGCCCCACACACTCCTGGCTCAGGGCCTTTAAACGGGCAGTTCCTCTGGCTATAGGCAGTGCTTGCCTTCAAATGTCCATACAGCTTGGTCCCTGACTTTCCTTGTCTTTGTTCAAAAGTCCTTTTCTCAGTGAGGCTTTTTCTAACCACTCTAAATAAAATTACAAAAACAATCTCTGGCGCACTGCTGTAATCCTTATACCCTTTTCATACTTTTCTAAGTATTTATCACTTTTAAATTTACTATATCAAATCCTTTTTAATTTTTATTTTTACTCTCTCCCTTTAAAATGTAGACCCTTATGAAATTAAAAAAAAAAATTACTGCTCTGTTTACTGCTGTATCTTCGGGGCTTAGAGAATTGCTTGGAAATTGTGTGGTTAAGAAATATTTGTTGGATGAATGGATTAAATACTAAATGCCTCAAGAATCCTATTTCTCTGTACTTAATATGTATCAAGGCAAATTTTCATGTTCGTCTTGAATATATATACAAATACAAAATTTTATTTGTAATCACATATAAATTTATTTACAATTATATATCATATACATGATTTACTCTAGTAATTGAAGAGTAAGAGATTGTATATATGGTCCAGAGAAGTGCCAAATTAATGCTATCAAGGTTTTATCTTATAAATGCATAGAAAAAATTGAAAGGCCTTTTATCAGTCATAATTTAGTCCTCAGAGCACACACACATGTGCATTTGTGTTTTATCTTGAGTATCAACCATCTATTAATGCTAAACTATTAAAATAAAAGATCAAATAATTCTTAAAGTAGTGAACAGTAAGACAAGTATTTGTATTATTAAACCTTGCACGTGCATGCGCCATACACACACACAAAACAAGGATTTAGCATCCCACAAATTTTAATATGTTGTATTTTCATTTTCCTTCAGTTTAAATATGTCTTGAAATGTCCCTTGAAATTGCTCTTTGTACTAAGGGTTGTTTGGAAGTATGTTGGTAATTTTTGTATATTTAGATACATTTCCAGATATGTATTTATTATTAATTTCTTGCTTAATTCTGTTATGTGTCAAAACACACTTTGCTTGATTTATTTTAAATTTCAGTTTGTTTTTTTTTAATGGCCTAGAATATGATGTTTCTTAGTCAATGTTCTGTGTTTTATGTTCACTTTATTGTTTTTGTTTTTTTTTTTTTGCGGTACGCGGGCCTCTCACTGTTGTGGCCTCTCCCATTGTGGAGCACAGGCTCCGGACGCGCAGGCTCAGTGGCCATGGCTCATGGGCCCAGCCGCTCCACGGCATGTGGGATCTTCCCGTACCGAGGCACGAACCCGTGTCCCCTGCATTGGCAGGCTGACTCTCAACCACTGCGCCACCAGGGAAGCCCCTATGTTCACTTTAAAAGAAAGTATATTATGCTGCTTGGGGAAGAAATATTTTGTAACAGCCTACTGGGACTGCTTACTTGGTGATGGTATTCAGTTTTTCTCTATTGTTTCTGATTTTCTGCCTATTCTATTGATTCCTGAAGGGATGATGTTAACATTTCCACAAGTGATTGTGGATTTGACTATTTCTCCTCTCATTTCTAACAGCTTTTTACTTCATGAATTTTGATACTCAGTTTTCAGATGCATACATATTTAGTATTTACATGTTCTCTTAGAGATGTAATTTCCTTTATCATTATGTAATATCTCTCTTTATCCCTGATAATATCGCTTGTTATGAATTCCAATTTTTGATATTAATATTGCTATCACAGTTTTTTAAATTTGTGTTTGCATGGTATATCTTTTCCATCTTTTATCTTTAATTTCAAATTTAAAGTAAGTTTTTTTTAGATGGGTTTTCTTTAATCACATCTGGTCATCTCAGTGTTTTATATGAAGTATTGGACTCATTTACTTTTTTACACTTTGTTTTATTGTGTTAAGAACAGTTAACATAAGGTCAAACCTCTTAACACCATTTTAAGTGCACAATACATTATTGTTGACTCTGGGTACAGTGTTGCACAGCAGATCTCTAGAGCTTATTTCTCTTGATTAACTAAAACTTTATGCCTGGTGACTAGTTACTCATCATTTTCTCCTCTCCTCAGCCCCTGGCAACTACCATTCCACTGTTTGATTCTATGAATTGGACTTTTTTAGATAACTCACGTAATTGGAATTAGGGTCTCACAGAAATATTTGTACTCCCACGTTCATTGCAGCATTATTCAGAAAAATCAAGATTTGTAAACAACCTAAATGCCCATCAGTAGATAAAAGGATAAGGAAAATGTGACATATATACACAATGCAATACCTCTCAGCTTTAATGAAGAAAGAGATTCTGCAATATGTGACAACATGGATGGACCTTGAGAACAGTATGCTAAGTGAAATAAGCCAGTGACAGAAAGGAATGAGCACTTATAATATGCATCTTCATATAATCAGAATCTACCCTTAATTAATATTTTACTGCTTCATATTTAGTGAAAAAAAAATCTACTGTAGTATATTACTAATCCTTTTTCCCATCCCTTTGATGTTTTTGTCATGGCCCTTACTTTTACCTATCCTATAAACATACAGTTATATTTAATAATATTTATAGGAAGACAAGTAATTTTCTGTCCATCATTTATTCCATTCCAGAACTCTTCATTTTTTGTAGATTCACATATCAGTCTGACATCACATTATTTTTGCTTGAGGAACATTTTTAACAGTTTTGTGGAGAAAGTCTGTTAACAGTGAATTCTCTGAGTTTTTGTTTCTCTGAGGAAGGCTTATTGCCGTTTCATCTTGAAAAGATACTTTCTCTGAGTATACATTTCTAGGTAGGAACATTGAATTGTTTTCTTTAAGCATTTAGAAATGTCCCTTTATTATCTCTGGCTTGCATAATTTTTGACATTTTTATCTGTCTTACTCTGTTTGTATTTATTTTTCTCTGCCTACCTTTAAGTTTTTCTCATTGTCTTTGTATTTCAACATTTGAATAGGATATACTTAAGATATTTGTTTGTTTGTTCCTGCTTTGTTTCTCCGAGCTTCTTGGATATGTGCTATATTGTCTGTCGTTAATCTTGGAAAATTCTCTGTGATTTAAAAAATAAATATTTCTTCTCGTTTAGTCTTTTTTCTCTTTCTAGGATCCCAGTTACACTTAAGTTAGAACATTTAATACCATTCTACAGCTCTTGAATTTTCTTGATTATAGCTGTTTTTTTTTTTTTTTGGTATAATTTCTATTTACCTCTCTTTTTAATTCACTGAATCTTTCCTTGGCTGCATCAAATTTTTGATGAGCTTATCAAAGACATTCTTCATCTCAGTTGCTGTGGTTTTATTTCTACCATTTCTGTTTTATTCTTTCTTACAGTTTCCATCCCACTGCTGAAATCACCCATTTGGTCTCACATGTTCATCTTTTTAACTTGAGTCTTTTTTTAACTGCAAATTGCTCATTAAAACACAAAGCAATGGACAGTAAAGAACATTCTGATGATTTTTACTTTCTGATGGGAGTAGGGTGAGGTATGGAAGGAATAGGGGCAGATAGAGGTAGCACACATAAGACAGCTCTGTCCACCCCTACTGCTTTCCTGAGCCAGCTAGGTTCAAAGGCTCTCAAGTGCATCTTCCCGTGCCACTGTAAGTTGTGCACTGTGGCTACAAAGAGGTGGTTTGGCCTCTGCAGGGAAAGGATGGGAACTTAGATTAGGGGCTATTAAGGCTACCAAGAACTTGACAGTATACTTCAATACTTGGTACAAAATAGAGCAGCCAGGCCTGATCTGAAGGGATGGGGTTGGTTTCCTGACAAGCCAGGTTAGGCTAATAATGCTTGAAGAGGCTGCCCTGGGCTCAGAATGGGCAGCTGGTGCTAGGTTGGGAGAACTTGGTGGAAGGAAAATCCAAGGAGGGAGCTAATCCAGGGTCATATTTCTTTTCATTCCATGAATCATGACATACCAGGGAAGAGAGGGGTCAAGAATGTCTCACTCCTGGTTTTGCCATATCATCTCTCCCTGCCAATTCTCCCCTTCCACATGCCGTACTTATTAACATAATTTATTATAGTGATTTAAAATTCCTTGTCAGACCATTCTAACATCTGTGTCATGTCTGAGTCTGGCTCAGATTATTGCTTTGTCTGTTCTTAGTGCCTTTATTCTTGCCTTCACATATATATTATATTGTATTTTAATGCTGACATCATATGTAGGAAAGAAGAGACTGAAGTAAATAACATGTATGCTTGGAAGTGGGCACACCTCTCCACTAGGCCTTTAATGCAAAGGTGTGAGTCAATATAGTTGAGTTGTGCTGCTTTTGTAGTGTTGTTGCTTTAGTTATCATCATTGTACTACAGGCTTCAAATTCCTATAGAAGTACTTCGTATTTGGGGCAAGGAGTGAGGTTGGTTTTCTAGAGCAATGTCTCTCCATTGCTGAGTTTTAGGTCTTCCCCTTGTGGCGTGCCTCAGAATCTCTGCATGCTCTTTTTCTTCTCCTGACAGCATTCTGCTTACTTGTTACTTGAAGCTTCTGTACTTAATGGTGTGGGTGTGGTCTTAGAGGTGCATTCTCTGATGTTCTAATTAAGTCTCAGTATTAACCTGATATCATGTCCCTGGGTCTGAGATTATAGCTACTTTAGTCCTGCTGCACCTTAGGTCTGACTGTAGTTGTGGGTTCAATGCATAATCCATCTACTTTCTAAGAAATAGTTTTTGTTTGTTTTTTAATCCTGATATATTCCATCAGTTGTAATGACTTCACCAATGTCCTAGGGACTGCAGTTCTTAGTTACCTTTCATTCCCTGAGAGTAGTAAAGGTTTTATTCAGTAGTGAATAGGAAAGAGGATCTGAGTGGAGTTTCTTGCCCTTCCTGCACAGCCGCTTTCTCCTGGCCCAGGTCTGGATCTATCACATGAATGCCTCTTGGGGTTTTTTCCAGTCTTTTCTATGAGCATGCTCAGCTTTCATCAATTTACAGCTATTCTAACTAAACTCTTAGCTTTGCATCTTCCCCAAATGACTGAGTCCCTACCTTTCTCCTTTCAATGCATACATCATCTCTCAAAGATCTCGTACTAGTTGGTCATTCTGTGACCTTTTTACTTCAGTGGGTTCAAAAATGTTGTAATTTTGAAGTTAGCCCATCTAACTACTACTACTACTACTGCTACTACTACTCCTATTCTTTTTTTGTGAGATTTAGAGAGATGCTCTTTCTGGGACTCTACAGTCTGGGGTTGGAAACTGCAATAGATAGAAATTTAGAGGCATAAATATCCTTAGAGTGACTTTCAGAGTAAAATGAAAGTTTAAGCACATGCTTTCATATCATTCTTATTTCCCAATCATATTGAACAGTAATTAATAAGCATGATTTTGTAGTTAAAGGAGCATCTCAATGTATGAGAAATTTTAATCAACTTCTAGAATTTGAAAAATGGTTGGTAGACTATTTATTGATGAAGCAAACCAGAGAGAGTCACAGCCTATATACATATGGAGGAGGATGCAGAGAAGAACAAAGAAGCTGAGCTGCTTTTGGAACCAAAGGGACCCTGGACTTGGAGGCAGCAGGTATATCAGAGGGAAGGAGTGAGAGGTGGAAGCAGCGATCAGAAGCTCTAACTGAAGACTTTAATGTCATTTACATAACGGTATATTATGCATTCACACTTCCCACCCCTGCCTTTATTTAGAGATTGCAGGGCAGCTAGGAATTTGCCTACCACAAGGAAAAAAAAACAGTAGGGTTCTTTTCTGATGGTGTTATATAATCTCTCCAGCAGAAGAATGAGCAGTTAGTATAGATGAAGCTGACTTAAGGATAGGATTGCTTATTCTGACATTTGGATAACCCCTAATACATGGGTTAGTCCCTCTCATGCTCACTGTAGAGAAAAGTCTTCATGTAACCAAGCTTTTCTTACTATTAGAAGAAAAAAATTATGTTAAAGGACTCTTTATTTACTACTTGTTAGGTGCCAGTACTTATCTAAAGTAAGAGCCATGGAAAGACAAAACATTTATCAGCTATTTGAAAAATCCAGAAATTAAAGGCAAACTACCAGTATTATAAAAGCAAAAATATTGAATTAAAATAAAAAGTAGATATGTGATGAGTAACAAGACAAATAGTTTTTTTAATTAGAAAACTTCAAATATTAGAAAGAATTCATAATCTTATATTCATAATGAAAATAATTATATGAAGGTGGAATAATGTAAGAAGAGATGGCTTTGGAAATATTAAAACATGATTTCCCAGATTAAAATATAAATAATAGATATGTTGGAAAACAGATTTGTTAAAATATTTAAAAATATTTAAAAATAATAAAATAACTTAAAATATGTGTAAAAAGTAAGAGACAGAGACTCAATCCAGGAGTTTCAAAATGAAAATAAATCAAGACATACATAAACAGTATTTTGATATTTTAAAGTTGCTTGTCTCCTACACTGTGGCTCCCAATAAAATGTATATATCTTTTCATTAAAGGTGCTGACACATTACACAGACAAACACACAGATGCACACATATGTATAAATATACACATATATTATACACGCAAACACACATACATTATGTGTAAAAGCATTAAAGTAACCACCAGCATTGCAGAGGATAAACCAGTGTACTCAATGGCCTCTGGAGAGTTCTATGTATGCAGAAGTATGGGCATAACTCTTTATCTTATTATTAATGTCTTATACTAATTTTTATCATTTTAATATCTTACTTTGACCAGCATATTAAAAATAAAACAACATGTTTGTTTACGTTCTGACTCCAGCACCGTATCTCTTTACCACTCAGTAACGTTTTGTGAATCACAATATGGTAAACAATGTTTCACTGTCACCTCGAACAGATTTTACAATCTTCTGATTACACTTGGCTACAGTAAGTGTCTCAGTTGGTATCATCTAGGATCTGGTTCAAAACTGCAATCTCAGATTTTTACTTTTCAGTGGTCAGGCTTCAGTTAAGGGGATTTAAAATGAGGAGACAGAGGTATTATTTTAATGACTGCTTCTCCTGACTCACCTTGGAGTAGAAGGAGATTGGTTCTGTTTTATAGGCTCTACGTGGCCTGACATGTTGGGTCAGGGAGGGTAAAGAGGAAACACGGCAGTACTTCCAGACATCTATTAATATGGAAAAAGAAAAACTCACTCACCAAAGATGAGTATTTCCTGCTAGGTCCAAGACACACACACATACACACATATTTCTTCTAAACCTGTCATTTCCCTTCTGGAAGTATTGCTTATAGTCTCGGGCAGACAGTATGGGTGGATACAACCCTTAATTATCCCTAAAGGAAATGTCTGGGTTGTAGATGTTTATGATTCACTTTATAGGGTGAAGGTATTAAAGTGTCTGCATCTCCCCTTGGAATCCCAGTAACCAACAGGACAGCCCCACTGACCATAGTGCTCATGTGACCTGCCCATTTTGAGACTGTCTCCCTACTTCCAGGATATGTCTCAGTCATTAACTGTTGTACAATAGTTAAAAAGTTATTTCATTTCTTAGTGTCTCTTTTTTCTCATCTCTGATAGAATAATATGAATGTATCTATTTATTTTGTTTTATAAGAACTAAATGAGATCAAAGAGAGTGTGTAGCACAAAGCGTGATACAGAGTACTTAATTAATATTACTGTTAGTATAACCCCAGCCTTCACATGTTTGGGTAGAGGAGAGTTCTTTCCTCACAGTACCAAAATATTAGTTTTCTGAAAAATCACTTCATTAAAAAAAATCAAGAAAATTTAGTTGAAATTCTACTTATCTAGCAATGTGACCTAAAGAAAGTCATTTACCAGTTACGTTTCAATCATCTCATCCAAAACTGAAAAGTGGGAGATAGGCTATAATATCTAACGTATTTTCTAATTTATAAGTTGTTTTATTGTATTTCAGTATATTTTTTCTTTTTCTGTAACACTTCTTCCTTTACATTAAGGAATGCTGTTAATTTCTCCTCTAAATGAGTCTAGTAGTAGGAGACTTCCACCAGCAAGCTGCCTGAGTTAGTAGTTCACTTCATAACCTGACATTAGTGACAGGTTGTTTCCAAAGAACTGATAATCATTTAACCCAGAAAGGTAAGGCCAAGGTAGGAGACCTGACAGCCAAAAAGGAAAATCACCTTAACTGGCAGTTTCAATAAAAGCATGTGCCTCACAGGGAATAGATTAATTGAACCTAACCTTCCTTCCTTTCTCTCAGTCTCTATTAACAGTGAGTATTCCAAGAGTGAGAATGGTAAAATGTTCTCTAATTCTACATGTTAGAGAGGAAAGTGTGTTTGGAGAAAGGGATGATTTTTTTTTCTCCCTTATCAGAATGGTGTTAAACCCACTTGACTCCAGGACACCACAAGCTTTTTATTTTCCATGAACATTATCTTAACATAGTATAAGGATAAAATGCCCACATTGATTCCAGGACTTCATTGCTTTATAAATTTTGGACTAAGTATGTAAAATCACTCTCTTCATTTAACCAGCAAGACAGTGTCCTATCTAGACTCTCCTGTCCACATTGGATAGGAGCCTTTGACATGTCTTAGTGGGACCAAAGGAATGTTTAGTAAACATTTGAATACAGAGGTGTGGAGTGCAGAAAACAGGTCTAGGCTGCAGATGTGTGTTTGGTGGTTAGCATATGGGTGGCATTATTAAAGTAGGACTTGATGTGGCTAGCTAAAATAAACACTTGTAGAAAGAGATGAGGATGAGAGCCTAGATGGCGGCCTTATGGACATGATACTTAAAGATTTTTAGTAAATAAAAGGAAGAATTCCAGAAGAATATGGTGTCATGGAAATGATGAAACAGTGTTTTGGTAACAAAAACATGGTTCTCTGATAATGAGTTTTGACTTTGATGCAGTCAAGAAAGGTGTAAGGGCTTCCCTGGTGGCGCAGTAGTTGAGAATCCGCCTGCCGATGCAGGAGACACGGGTTTGTGCCCTGGTCCGGGAAGATCCCACATGCCGCGGAGTGGCTGGGCCCGTGAGCCATGGCCGCTGAGCCTGCGCGTCCGGAGCCTGTGATCCGCAACGGGAGAGGCCACAGCAGTGACAGGCCTGCGTACCGCAAAAAAAAATAATAAAAAAAAAAGATGTAAAAGTCTTCATTGAATTTCTACCTTGGTGATGCCAGAGCTGGAATAGTTTTACTTAAGTGAGTGAAAACCTGATTCAACTTATTAATTTATAAGTTATTTCAAACAGTATTAATTTAGGAGCACCTATGCAGTGAACTATCTTCAAGATTATTGAGGTAAACTTGAAAAAATTTTAAAAAGAGAGACAGGAATTCCTGCCATATTTAACATGCAATCTAGTGGTAAAAGACAGTTAATAACTTAAATGAATAAGTAAAAATAGTGTCAGATGAATAGAAGTGCTATGAAAAGAAATAAAGCAAAAAAAAAAAAGAATACAAGGTTTTGTGGGGACATTGTAATTTTATTTCTTTTTATTTTTCTTACATAAGCCATCCATAGGCTTTATGGTGGAGGCAACTCTGAACCACCTTCAACACTCAGGGCACTTGTCCACTTCAAAGAACTTGGGCCAGTTGATAGAGCCCTACCTGACACAGGAACACAGTGGGTTACCTCATAGAGTTTGCAGTGGCAGAGTCATAATGCCTCCAGCTGCAGCTGCTGCTACCAGCCCTTGGATGTCGGTGATATTCGCAGTGGGCAGTGTGAGGACCCGTCCTTGCTGCCCTCCTAGCCGTCTGGCTATGCTGAAGGGGATGAGGACAGGCTGTTCGAGGGCCGGCGTGCCTCCCAGCATCACACCGGCGACAGCAGAGGCTAACTGCTGTGCCGTCAGAAGTGGCTGCAAGGATTGGCTGCAAAAGTCTTTTAATAAGTCTGATGGTAGTGAAAGGCAGTGCAAGAATTGCCACATATAATCACATATGCCACACATAGTCACCTATAAAGCGTGACTTACTCTCTATTCCCTAGAAAACGCATTTGTAATGTCTGGCTTTGATGCAGAAACTTGGAGGCTTCCACTGCTGCCGGAGCATTCCAAAGACATTGTACAGCATCCCTATCCTCCCTGGATACCTAGAGTACCATCAGACATCCTGTTATATGTCACTAGTTGTACAGCAGCTTGAACCTCAACCCCCTTATTTACCATCCTACTCCCTCAGGCTAAAATTTCCAGATCCCCTTTTGCCTGCCACTATTTATTAACTAGCTCCTGAAATTTCTTGGTTTGTAGGCTATTTTCTTTTTCTGAGCAGGGCTTGTACTTCCTCACTTGATCTGGCTGAGATCTGACCCTTTTAAATCTGGGGGCTAATGTACAGTGGCATTAAGTGTGGAGGAGAACAGCATCACGTTGTGAGGCACTTGCTATAGACCAGATCATAGCATGAGGCCATTCTTAGCAAAAGAGAAAAGGGCTACTTCTCCTGTCCAGCAGGATTCAGGAAAGTATGGATGTTTGATATATTTTATTCCCATTCACACAAATGTCCCCATAAGTGTCAGGGTCCCACTTTTCCTTATAAGGGTCAAGATACGTCGAGGCTGCATGTTTAGTGTTGGTTGCAGCATTTACAACCTTATAACCTTTCAGTAGACCTGATTTTCAACACAGTCTTCCTTGTAGCTGAAATATTTAAGAATTGCTTCTAATATGGCCTGAGAATTCCTGAGGTTTTTCATAGAATGCTTAAGGTTAGGGACTGTTAGTCCTGAGCGTGTGTGTGTGTGTGTGTGTGTGTGTACATGTGCAAAGTCTCCATATCTGGCAGAAGCAGACATCTTACCTAAGGTTTCTTATAACTATCATTGCCTCTGTACTAATCAAGTGCAGCAGCTACCTTCCTACTCTTTACCTTGTATCTGAGCTTCTTCCTAATTAAACATTTCTGAAAGCCTTAGTAAATATGATGCCAGTGCCTGACAGGGATCATTACTCACTCTAATTAGCCAAAAAAAATGTGTCTGTATTACTTCAGATCAGTGAGAATGCAAGCCGGAAATCTCATTCTGAGGGTTTATTTATAGGACCAATGTTGTAACCAATTGTCTTAGTCCAGATTTTCTTGAAAATCGAGCCAGAGGTATAGCTTATATGGTAAATCTTTTGTGGGATTTTTTTGGAGGGGAGAGGCGTGGTGGGAGGATTGCTGCATTACTAGGGCAACAAGACTGAGGGAACAAGTATGAGGGCTGCTCTGGGGAAGGAGAGAAATAACTATAAGTTTGTGAATAACCATGCTGACCACAAATTCACAAGGGAATGTAGGCAACAGTGCATCTCTGGAAAGGACATAATGGAATTACTGTGTCTGGAACTATTAAGGTGAGAGAAAAGGAGGGTCAGACTATCTAGCCATTCTTTCACGTCACCTGTCTTTCATTGTTCCAAGTTTACTCTATACAGTTTAACACCCCTACACATTTATGCACTGTTTTAACTGGCCCTGCCTGACTGCTACTGGGGAAACTAGAGTCTGCATGGTTGTAATTGAACTGAACGTGGGTGCTAGGGCTGCTGTAGCTGCTGTGTTAATAGTTGTGATTTTGACCATGGCAGAGCTCAGCCCTTATCCTGAGGAGAGACTGAAACAACCATTTGGCTGGGGGGGTGTGTAGGGGGGCAGGGAGATGATGGAGTTGAGCAGATAAGAGGAGTATAATCTGCATATTCAGTCTATTAATATTCTGTTACAATTGTATTTTAAAATATTTTTACTTGATGCTCTTTGTGGGAATATACCAATGACATGTACAGTGTTCAAAATAGAAAATATTTTTTAAAGGTGTTTTGTGTATGTTTGATTTGTATTAGCATAGCCAACTTGAGATTTTTTTGCACTTTATATTCTGCACGTAACAGAATTCTCCCAGAGCTAATCAGGCATCTGTACTAATGTGGTCACATCACAGGGTAACTGACATTCCTGGGACCATGCCTCCAACTGTGTAATTCAAGAATTGTTGCCCTGCCCATAAGTCTCATTTAGTTGTTGGGAGTATCTATCTAATACGACCTCACAGTCTTCCTTCACCTTTGTGAATGAAGGATCCACCCTTGTGGATCTCGTGCACAAATTTCCAGTCACAACTCCTAGTTCCCCTGAAGTTGTTAAGCAAACTCTGACTCTAAAGCTGTGGCAGTCAGTGGGAAAGATATGTCTGTGCCAAGGTTACAAGCTGTGGATTATGTAGTCCAAGTTGCAGTGGAGCCCTCATTTTAGTAAAAATATACTGAATTTTAAGCAGAAGTGGAGAAAATATTTCACCATCTATCTTTACTTTGTCATTTTAGAAGATACTTTGTTCCTCCTCTGTCTTTGTGATTGCATCATAGGAGTTCTTACACTTAGGCCAACAGACTTCTGGCTCTGATCTGAGTCAAGAAATCAAATCCTGAGAACATTCCTAAGGCCTGCGTCATGTTGTGTTCCTCTCAGGAGACATCTTCAAACTCCTCCTCCTTTTTAAAGCCAGAACAGCTGTATGGACTGAATGTATTCCCCTCAAATTCATATGTTGAAGCCCTAACCCCCAATGTAATGGTATTTGAAGGCGGGGCCTTTGAGAGTTGATTAGGGTTAGATGCGATCCTGAGGGCTGAACCTTCATGATGGGATCAGTAAGCTTTGTAAGAAGAGGAAGAAAGGGTGTGTCAGTGGAGAGAACCTTCTCTGCCCTGTGAGGGCACAGGGAGAAGGCTGCCATTTACAAGCCAGAGAGTCCTTCCCAGAACCCAACTCTGTCTCAGACTTCTAGCATCCAGAACTGTGAAAAAATAAACTTCTGTTGTTTAAGCCACCACGTCCGTGGTATTTTGTTCTGGCAGCCCAAGCTGACTGATACAGTAGCATTCAAATTGCTCTTGAAAATTTACCACTTACAGGATGAAACTGCATTCCGTCCTTCATGTCCAGATATGCTTGATTCCTGTGTAGGCACGAGTTTATATTCCTGCTTCCTACAGTTCCTGAAACCTGTTTATAGAATAATTTTTACCTCTGTTTCTGCTGTTACATGAAAATATTGGGTTGGTCAAAATGTTCATTCGGGGTTTTCTGTGAGATGTTAACGGAAAAACCCGAACTTTTTGGCCAACCCAATAGATTGACAACTTTAATGGAAGATCAATTCTGTTAGGTAGGTACAGATCCAGACAATTAGTAATATACAGTAAATCCCCAGGATAAAAAATGTCAGTATTAGATTGCTATCTACTTCTTAAACAATATGCTCCAAAAGAGCTTTGATTTTAAAAAATTGAACAGTTTAATATTTTTTTAACTTTTAATTATAAAAAGTTTCAAATATATATAACAGTAGCTAGAAGAATGTTTAATAAAATATCATATATGAGTCACCTACCTTCAAAAACTATAAACTCATGGCTAATCTTGCTTTACCTGTATTCTCACCCATCTCCCCTCTAGCCCCATTGCATCTATAAAAAATTTAGTACATATTGGTAGATAAAAGTATTCTCTTTAAAAAATATAAGCACAGTATCATTAACATACTTTAAGATTAACAAGTTTCTTATTATAGTATCAAGTCAGTGTTCAGATATTTAAGTGTAAGTCTTGATCGAGTGAATATATGACTTGTAATTCATAAAAAAGAGAAACACGTTTATTTGCTTTACTTTTAGCAATCAGTATTTTTAACTTACATCCAAATTAGATAGCTTCATTGCACACTAAAATGCTCCATATTCATTTATCCCTGAATATATCTGAATATTAGAAGTTTGTCATTCAATCTAAAGTTTTTCACAGGTCATTGAGATAAATGTTATAACTTTTTTTCATATAAAAATGCTAAGAGTATGGGATTTTAGTGTTTGAGATAATTTTACTGGCGTTAACTAGTATACAAATTCTAATTTTATACGTTGGAAATTGAACTTCATGTAGTCAGTAGTACAGTTTAGAAAAGTAAGTATATATTGTGTAATCACACTTAATTAAACTTTTTTTGCATATTATTCTGCAACACTGATAGATAACATATTCCTATCTAATGGTCAGATGTCAACTATAAAACTTCATAATGGAAGGGAGGCAATTGTACCATTTAGAATTGGAATTTAAGAAAATCTCCCTCCTTCCGTCCTCCCCTCTCTCCTCCCCTCCCTCTCTCCCCTTCTCCCTCTCTCCCCCTCTCCTTCTCTCCTTCCTTCCCTTCCCTCTTCCCTCTCCCTTTTTCTCTCTCCCTCTCTCCCCCTCTCCTTCTCTCCTTCCTTCCCTTCCCTCTTCCCTCTCCCTTTTTCTCTCTCCCTCTCTCCCCCCTTTCAGTCTCTTTCTCTCTCTACCCCCTCCAACACACATACCTTATTTTTCTGATGTTCTTCTCTGGCTTTTTTATGCATTTTGTATTCTATAGATGCTTTTTTTTATGATTGTCAAATCTGCTATACATAAGTAGAGAAGAATGAAAAATGACTCTTTGTGGTGCTTAATCAATACATAGATCTGTATTAAAAATCAACAAAAGGAGGCTATTTTATTTCTTAATATTCACCGTTTTTAAAAGGGATCTTGGAGATAATTTCCAGGTTAAACACACAAAAAATGTGTAAGTTGGGCTTCCCTGGTGGTGCAGTGGTTGAGAGTCCGCCTGCCGATGCAGGGGACACGGGTTTGTGCCCCGGTCTGGGAAGATCCCACATGCCACGGAGCGGCTAGGCCTGTGAGCCATGGCCACTGAGCCTGCGTGTCCAGAGCCTGGGCTCTGCAATGGGTGAGGCCACAACAGTGAGAGGCCCACGTACCGCAAAAAAAAATGTATAAGTTGACAGAACAAAATAAGTTATTATTAAGGAACAATTATCAATTTAAGAAGAACACAAAAATAAATTTTACTTTTTTAAAAGTAACAACTATTTGTTCTTGAACCTTTGGATCATAGAGTAGAAATTCCATAAGGAGAGATAACAATATTTCCCTCTTCATAAAATCACATTAGTAATTCTGCCTATGGAAATAAATGTTATTTGTAGATAGAGGTATATGATGAATATATATACATATATATTTATGCCATCAATATATAGTAGAAATGATGGAGAAGATATATCTTGGAGATGAAATAAAGAACCAAACAATTATAATTGACCTACATGGGAAAAGAATCTAAAAACGAGTGGATATATGTATAACTGATTCACTTTGCTGTACAGCAGAAACTAAAACAACAATGAAAATCAACTATACTCCAATAAAATTTTTAAAAACTTGTATATATGGTATGCAGAGCTCTGGAAACAAACTAAGTAAGTTTTCTGCTCACTGCTGTCTTTCAAAAGCAGTGACTAAGTACAGTTGGGAGTTGACTCAACTAGAAAAACATACTTCATATTGGTTGAGGTTAAACCTGGATCAGAGAAGATGTACCTTTACATTAAAATGTTTTTTGTCTCCAAGTATATGTAGAATTAGGGTACATATTTATATATGTATGTGTGTATTTAAATATAGTCCCAGTAACCACATACACAAATTAGCTCTTATCAGAGACTATTTGATTGTGTTCTTATACACCCTTTCTGAAAGTGATTAGCATTCCAGAGACCTATGTAGTTTTTGTTTTGTCTTTGTGTCTTCCAATAAATACTTTTATGTTACTGAGAAGAACAACCCACTTCATTCAACAAACATTTTTCACCTTCCTAATGTATGACAGCCAGTAAGTTAGCTGTATTGGATTCAGTTGTGAAATGCCAAGGTTGTATTAGATTAAAAAAGAGAGCTAAGCCAACTCTAATCTTTCATTATTCTATAACTTCTTTAAAGAAAAACAAAGCCAATCTCAGTTCCTTTGAGTAGTGGTGCAACAAATTGAAAATAGGTGGCTTTTGTGTTGTCCTTCTTATCACCGGCCCTTTAACAGAGGGTATTTTATACGCACAGACATACACAATATAAAAACAATTTCTTTATGTGTCAGTATTTTATCAGTGTCTTCTAGTAAATATGAGTATGATTTGTGGTAACTCATGACAAATGTAGTTTGTATTTGAGTGTTGTAATATGAACATTTTAAAATATACCACAGTTAAATACATTTATATACCATGCATATTTATAAGCTGTGTTAGTACTTAGAATCCAAATTGTTGTCTTTTATTAAAAAAAAAAATTGGACTCATTCTGCTTTTTGAGAAACTTCTAAAAGACATTTCCCTAAGTGTCCAATTTAATTGCCTATGATTCGTTTTTGACAGATCACGTACTTAAACCAATGAGTCTTAGTTCTTTTCTTTTCTTTCATTGTTGGCAGCCACAAAACTTGTATTACTCATACTCTTGTAGATAAAATTTTTACAATATTACTGACAGATTTTTGTATTAAGTCTTCTGTGTTGTGCAGACCACATGCTGAAGTTGCAGTAGATTCCATCAATCTATATAAAAAGGTGTGAAGATGAAGGAGCCAGTAACCCTACTAAAAAGATCACCTTTAGTTGGATATTGAAAAAAGGTGGAAGTGGGTATAAAATGATGAATGATTATCATTCAAAATAAGAATGGCAGATATGAAAAAGAGGGTCCAAATACTGTCCTTTCATTAAAGAAATAAAGAATATGATGCAAGTTAACCATTAACTAAGGGTTTCAATATACAAACATTGACCTGAATAAATACACAAAAAGTTTTTAAGTATCTAATGTGTTTGCTAATAAGAGGAATACTGTAATACAAGTAAATTAACTTCCTCACACACACAAGAACTACAAAACTTACTGAAACTGTAAATTTTTGAAAATAATAGTGTTAAATTAGCTGTTAGACATGGCTAATTTATACCCTGAGAGTACAACTTATGTTTCTGAAAATCAGACACATCATACACAGTAGTACCTCCTTGTCTGTGGTTTCACTTTACACGGATTCAGTTACCCACGGTCAACTGTGGTCTGAGAATAGTAAATGGAAAATTCCAGAAATAAATAATTCAGAAGTTTTAACTTGCATACCATTCTTTGAAGAGTGGTGAAATCTCATGCTGTCCTTTGCTTCCCATTCTGTGCCACCTATGGGATGTGAATCATCTCTGCTCAGCTGATCCGAACCATTAGTCACTTAGTAGCCATCTGGGTTATCAGATCTACTGTTGTGGTATCACAGTGCTTGTGTTCAAATAACCCTTATTTTACTTAATAATAGCCACAAAGCATAAGAGTAGTGATACCGGCAATTCACATATGCCAAAGAGAAGCCATAAAGTGCTTCCTTTAAGTGTAAAAGGTGAATGTTCTAGACTTAATAAGGAAAAAAAAAATTGTAGGCTGAGGTTGCTAAGATCTACAGTATGAATCTTCTATTCCTGAAATTGTGAAGAAGGAAAAATAAATTCATGCTAGTTTTGCTGCCACACCTCAAACTGTAAAACTTAGAACCACAGTGTGTGATAAACGCTCAATCTTTAGGCGTGGAAAACATGAATGGAAAACGTGTTCTAAATATTGACAGTGACGTGTTGTGCCAGAAAGTATGGAGCCTATACGAAGACTTCAGAAAATGTTTCCCTGAAAAGAGTGACACCAAGCCATTGGTTGCACGTAAGGGATGTTTACACACATTCACGGATAGGTTTGGACTAAAAATATATATAAATTACCTAAGAGGCTGTATCTGCAAATGAAGAAGCTGCTGCCACATTTCCAGCAGAGCTAAAGAAGTTGATGAGGGGGAGACACCACGTTCATAAAACTTTTATCACATATATTGTTATAATTGTTCTATTTCGTTATTATTATTGTTAATTTCTTACTGTGTCTAATTTATAAATTAGAATTTACCATAGTATGTAAGTATAGGAAAAAACATATATATAGGGTTCAGTACTCTGTGATTTCAGGCATCCACTGGGGGTCTTGGAACGTATCTGCCATAGCTGAGTGGGGTCTACTGTACATACATAATGATCATACTGAGGTAAGTGGATGATGTAGTTTATTTTCTTTCTCAATTGTATATATACATAGCTATAAATTGGTCATATTTACTCAGTGTGTGTAGCTTTCAGATATATTTCAAAGGAGAGACAAGTTTATAAAAGCTGAGCCTGTATTTGCTACCTATGATAGTGATGTCATTTAATACCACACACCCAACAGAAGGAATAATAGCTGACATATTTGTATTTATTATGTGTCAGGCAGTATTGTAACATATAGTACTCATTTAATCCTTACAGCAATGTTATGATGTGGTTACTGTTAGTGTTCCCGGTTTAGAGAGGAGACAACTAAGGCATGAGTAACTCTCCAGGGTGGAGGGTGAGGATTTGATCTTGGGTAGTTTGAGTGCAGAGAGGACACTGTTAACACCCATACTTAGCTGCTTTCCAAAGATAACATCAGACATTTTCGTTGAAAGGGAATCTAAGGCTCACAAACTACAGTCATTTTAGGTACTTACAAAAGAAATAACATTTCTTCCTAATAATTTAGGGCTACTAAAATTTTGGAGATGAGGCAAAGTGATGTACAGGTTTTAAAAGCAAACAAAAACAACAAATTTTTAGGACAAAATGAAATACCGAAACATGACAATTCTTAGATAATAACCTCAGTGAATATTTCAAGAATGTTGTCTTAGATAATCTATGGATGCAATTATGCATGAGTCTGTAAAGGTATATTTAGCTCAAGCCTTTAAACTCAGTAGTGGAGGCTGAAAATCCACCAGTGGTAATATTCCATTCAATGAAGAAATGGAAATTAGTATATAAATTTTAAATTTTAGTTAACTTATTATTCATTTGTTTTGGTCTTAGAATAGAGAAGTAATAAATTGTAACACCAAAATATGCATCTTTTAAAGTACCCATGTCTTCAAATTAGGTATAAGTTTGTTGATTATAGGTAACAACATATTTTCTTTAGGAAATCAGCTCTACTGCTGTTTCCTCGTCACAATTCTGGGGTCAAGGCAACTAGAAAACTTACTGGAAAATTAGTTCACGGCTAAAATCTCTAAAGGATAATTTTCGTAAAAATACTGTGATAAGGTGATTTGCCTAACTGAAATATACCAGGATAGACTAGAAGCTGAATAATATATAATTGAAGTGAGTCTGTGTATATGAAGCTTACAGCAACACATGTACTGATAGTGAAATATATGCAAATATTAATTTTTTAGTTTTATTACAACTGACATCATTTTATTTATATCTTCTGTGAACTTCAGTGAACTCAGTGGGCATTAGTTATTTTCACACATTCCATAGTATACATATTTATGGTTACTTGCATCTATTTGCTGGATAAGAACAAAACTGTAAATGGAAATAAATAAAAATATAAGTTTATAGTTTAAAATATTTTGTTTTAACTTCAAAAGAAGAGTGAGCTTGCAGTTATTTTGGTATTAAATAGTATATTAAGCAAGTATAAAGCAGGAAAACGTGGATAATATATATATCTACATTATCTACACTTACATTATATCACTTATTTTTTAAATGAACTTGCAAAATGACTGTTATTACTGCCACTTTTTGTTTTTTAAACATCTTCATTGGAGTATAATTGCTTTACAACGTACTGCCACTTTCAAATAGAGATTGAGGTGTATAGCACTTAAGCACTTTCTCAAAGTTGTATTGCTAATGGTAATAATTATTGTGTTAGTGGTAATATTATTTATAGCCTACATGGAATACTTTTATCCAGGAAAACTAATTTAGGACTTCACATTTATCTTCATAGCACTTTGAATCTAGTATAATAATAATAATAAACAGGGAATAATAATCTAGTAATTATTATTTTAATATTATTACTATATATGCCCTATTTACTTTTATTACTACAGTAACAGTCATTGCTCCTTTATTATTATTATTTGGGGATCAATGGAAAAGACTAGAAAAATACATTCAAGTATATATGGACTTTTAATATATATCTTGGAAAGTAAGTTAATAAAAGAGTTCTGATGCACTTGATAAATTGTGATAGTACATTTAGTAAATTATCTGGAAGAGAATAGTCAAATTTGAAGTATTACACAGGCACCTAGAAGAAAAATTTAAATAACTACCAAAGTTTTCCACAGTCTACTGGTGAGAAATGCAAAATTGGATATAGAATAATAGCATCCCATTAATACAAAAGAAACAATGACAAATTCCATATATATTTTTGTGTGTGCATGCACACATATATGGTACATATATTGCTTTAATGGCCCCAATTCTTCATCCTTCCCGTGTCCGTTTCCTTTGCAATGTGGCTTTACAACTCCTCCAGTAAAGGCAAGGAAGGTGGACCCTCCTTGATTCTCAGTACATACATATGATTGGCTTTGGCCAGTGTTAGCAAAGGATTGAAAAAAAACACTTGTGCATTTTAGCTTCATCTCTTGCTCTTCTTTTAATAACATCTTTATTGGAGTGTAATTGCTTTACAGTGGTGTGCTAGTTTCTGGTGTATAACAAAGTGAATCAGCTATATGTGTACATATATCCCCATATCCCCTCCCTCTTGCATCTCCCTCCCACCCTCCCTATCCCACCCCTCTAGGTGGATACAAAGCACCGAGCTGATCTTGTGCTATGCAGCTGCTTCCCACTAGCTATCTGTTTTACATTTGGTAGTGTATATATGTCCATGCCACTTTTTCACTTCGTCCCAGCTTACCCTTCCCCCTCCCCATGTCCTCAAGTCCATTCTCTATGTCTGCGTCTTTATT